>NC_044987.1:63353235-63588520 GCF_008728515.1 Papio anubis | reverse complement strand
AAAAAATAGATTTAGGGGGCAGAGATTTGTTACATGGATATATTGCATAGTGGTGAAGTCTGGGCTTTTAGTATAGGCATCATCCAAATAGAGTGCATTATACCCATTAAATCATTTCTCCTCCCATATCCCACTTCCACCCTCCTACCCTTCCCAGTTATCAATGTCTATTATTCCACTCTAAATGGCCATATGTGCATATTATTTAGCCCCTACTTATAAGTGAGAACACGCAGTATTTTACTTTCTGTTTCTGAGTTATTTCATTTAAGATAATGTCCTCTAGTTCCATCCATGTTACTGCAAAAGACATCATTTCATTCTTGGGATTGAGTATGATTCCATGGTGTATACTGACCACATTTTCTTTATCCAGTTATCCAGTAGTGGACACTTAGATTGATTCCATATTTTTGCTATTGTGAAGAGTACTGTGATAAACACATGAATACAGGTTTTAAAAATATATAACAATTTATTTTCCTTTGGGAAACTACTCAATAGTGGAATTGGCATCTCAAATAGTAGTTCAACTTTTAATTCCTTGAGAAATCTCCATGTTTTCCATAGAGTACTGGTAATTACATTCCCACCAACAGTGTGTAAATGTTCTCTTTTCTCCACATCCTCACAAACATCTGTTATTTTTTTGACATTTTAGTAATAGCCCTTCTGATAGGTATCTCATTGTGGTTTTAATCTGCACTTCTCTGATGATTAGTGGTGTTGAGCAATTTTCATAAGCTTGTTGGCCATTTGTATGTCTTCTGTAGAAAACTGTCTGTTAATGTCCTTTGCCCACTTTTTGATAGTTATTTGTTATTTGTTGTTGTTGAGATGTTTGAATTCCTTGTAGATTCTGAATATTAGTCATTTGTTAGATGCACAACTGGTAAATATTTTATCCCCTTCTGCAAGTTATCTGTTCACTCTGTTGATTAATTTCTTTTGCTGGACAGAAGCTTCATAGTTTAATTAAGTCCACTTTATCTATTTTTGTTTCTGTTGCATTTGCTTTTGAGGTCTTAGTCATGAACTCCTTGCCAAGGCAAATGTCTATAAAAGTTTTTCCTAGCTTTTCCTCTAGTATTTTTGAAACTTCAGGTCTTACATTTGAGTCTTTATTCCATCTTGAGTTAAATTTTGTATATGGTGAGAGATGGGGGTCCAGGTTCATTCTGCATATGGCAATCCAATTTTCCCAGCACCATTTATTTAATAGGGTTTCTGCCCTTTCCCCAGTGTGTTTTTGTCAACACTGTCACAGATCAGCCAGCTATAGATATGTGGCTTTATTTCTGGGTTCTCTACTCTGTTTCATTGGTCAATGTGTCTATTTTTATACCAGTACTGTGCTCTTTTGCTTACTATAGCCTTGTAGTGCAATTTCAAGTCAAGTAATGTGATGCCTACAGCTTTGTTCTTTTTGCTTAGGATTCTTTTGGCTATTCAGGCTCCTTTTTAATAAGAATTTTATATTTTTTTTAATTCCGTGGAAAAATGACTTTGGTAATTTGTTAGGTATTACATTGAATTTGCAGATTGCTTTGGCAGTATGGTCATTTTAACAATACCGATTTTCTGATCCATGATCATGGGATATTTTTCCATTTGTTTGTATCATCTACATTTGTTTCTCAGCATTTTGTAGTTTTCCTTGTAGAGATCCTTCACCTCCTTGATTAAACGAATTTCTACGTATTCTTTATAGCTATTATAAATGAAGTTGAGTTCTTATTTGGTTCTCAGCTAGATGGCTATTGTCATTTAGAAATGCTACTGATTTTTGTATGTTGATTTTGTATCCTGAAACTTTACTGAATGTATTTATCAAATCTAGGAGTCTTTCGGTGGAGTCTTCAGAATTTTCTAGGTATACGATCATATCATCAGCAAATAGAGATAATTTGACTTCCTCTTTTCCAATTTTGATACGTTTCCTTTTTGCTCTTGCCTGATTGCTCTGACTGGGACTATTTTGAATGAAAGTGGTGAAAGTAGGCATCCTTGTCTTGTTTCAGTTCTTAGAGAAAATGTTTTCAACTTTTTCCCATTCAGTATGATGTTGGCTGCCGGTTTGTCATACAAGGCTTTTATCATTTTCAGATATTTCCTTCTATTCCTAGCTTCTTGAGGGTTTTTATCATGAACTCATGCTGAATTTTATCAATTGCTTATTCTGCAACTATTGCCATGATCATATGAGGTTTTTTTAAAAAAAATCTGCTTATGTGGTGAATCATACTCATTGATTTGCCTATGTTGTGACATCCTTGAATCTGTGGAATAAAACCCACTTCATTGTTGGGTATTTTTTTTTTTTTTTTTTTGATGTGCTGTTTGATTCAGTTTGCTAGTATTTTATTAAGAATTTTTGCATCTATATTCATCTGGGATATTTATCTGTAGTTTTATTTTCATGTGTGTCCATGCCTGGCTTTGGTATTGGTGATACAGTCTGCATAAAATGAGTTAGGGATAATTCCCCCCTCATTGATGTTTTGGAACAGTTTTAGTTGGATTGGTACCAACTCTTCCTTCTATGTCTGGTAGAATTTGGCTATTAATCCATCTGGTTCTGTATTTTTCTTATTTGGGAGACTTTTATTACTGATTCAATATTACTAATCAATATTAGTCTGTTCAGGTTTTCTGTTTCTTTCTGGTTCAATCTTTGGAGGTTATATTTCTAGGAATGTATTCATTTCCTTTACGTTTTCTAGTTTGTGAGTGTAGAGTTGCTCATAGTAGTTTGTGATGATCTTTTGTATTTCTAAGGTATCAATTGTAATGTCTCCTTTTTCATTTCTGATTGTACTTATCTGAATTTCCTCTCTTCTTTTGTTGGTTAATCTAGCTAGTTGTCTATGACTTTTTTTTTTATTTTTGCAAAGAACCAACTTTTCATTTTGTTGATTCTTTGTATTGTTCTTTTGGTATCAATTCTATTTAGTTCTGTTCAGATCTTTGTAATTTATTTTCTCCTGCTAGCTTTGGTTCCATTTGTTCTTGTTTTTCTAGTTTCTTGATGTATGATGTTAGGTTAACTTGTGATCTTTCTATTCTTTTGATGCAGGCATTGAATGCTATAAAACTCTCTCTCGGTACTGTTTTTGCTGTATGCCGGAGGTTTTCTTATGTTGCCTATTTTAACACCAAAATATCTTATCTTCACTTTTAGACTCAGTTTAGGCATCAAAATCCTTTACCTAAATCATAGTTTCCTTAGAGTTCTCTAGGTCTCCAATCTTACCTTTTCCCTCCTTCTGTTTTCCATAAAACATAAAGACCTCTTTAAAAGGTTTTTAATGAAATATTAATGTACAAAAAAAGTTCTCATTAATAAAATATATTTTAGAAAAGGCCAAAATCTTCCTTGCTATATTTCCCCAAACCCAGCCTCTTTCTGACTTCTCCACAGAGGTAACCATTGTACAGTTTTGATTTTTATCGTTTCTTTTTATATTTATATACATAAATATGGAAAAATAAAATTTAAAACAAATTTTATCCTTTGTATTTCAGATAGTAACACAGTTTCTTAAGGACACTTTTCCTGTTTTTTAAATACTGCATAAAACCAACTAAAGAAACTTGCTCATTACCCAGAATTCCTATGGATCTCACTGTCCCTTCATATTTTCTTTTCAACGCTTTCCAAGGTATTAGCCCTCTGTGGTTTCAAACCCCACTGGCTAATTCTCTACACCTCTATCGTATCTATTTGGTAAGCTCATTCTGACTGCTACTTCGTTTAGACATAGAAATGCTGAGGAATGCTATATTTAAGCATTACTTCCTCAGGGTCCACTTGCATCAACCACAGTCACTAAGAACCCTACCACAATTACTCTAGCTTATTGCCAGAATCAATGACCTGGGATTTGGCAGTCTGATTCACCCTGCCCTACTTCAAACATTCCTGTTTTTACAAATGAGGATAAAATGTGGCACATTTTACAACACCAAACATCCAGCTCAAAGTTCTGTGGCCTTAAGAACTGAGACCAAGAACATGATTATTCCAATATATAGTTTTTTTGTTTTGCTTTGTTTTGTTTTTGTTTTTGTTTTGTGACAAAGTCTTACTCTTGTCACCCAGGCTGGAGTGCAATGGCACAGTCTCAGCTCACTGCAACTTCTACCTCCCGGGTTCAAGCAATTCTCCTGCCTCTGCCTCCCGAGTAACTGGGATTACAGGTGCACACCACCATGCCCAGCTAATTTTTCTACTTTTAGCAGAGATGTGGTTTCGCCATGTTGGCCAGGTTCGTCTCAAACTCCTGACCTTGTGATCCCCCACCAGCCTCCCGAAGTACTGGGATTACAGGTGTGAGCCACCACGCCTGGCCCCAATTTATATTCTTATTCATCTTTTAACAACAACATGTATTTAGCATCTACTGTAAATCAAGTAGTCAGATGGGTATTGAGAATATAAACATGAACAAGACTAGCTTCTTGCCTTAAGAGTACTTAATGCCTAGTGAGGAATATAATTTGCAAAGATATAATTTTAAAAATATTTACTATATAGATTTACCTTCTTTCAAGAAACCTCAATAAAGAACACAAATATTGGATGATTCCTATTACAAGAACTTTAACCAGTAATTCTACTTTACTGCGACCATGGTATAAAATCAAAAACTACTTGACACAGAAATAGGAAGAAAGAACACTAAAAGGATAGAAACCACTGAAAGTGAGAATTAATAATGTGAGAAAATACTTGAAATAATAATGCAAGTCAATGGTAACATAAGATTGACTATGAAAATTTAAATTGACACTCAAATTTTGATAATGGCATCGCTTGTCTATGAAGTGTTTTCCAAAGGTTAATCCATAGTCTGAATACATAACAACTATAGTACAAGGCCAAACACATAACTATTGCTTGAGGATCTTGTTAAAAATTTAGATTCCTGATACATCTCTACCAGGGAATATTATTTGGCATTAAAATTAGCCCCTCGTGCCCATGTTTTTCCAACTATACTTGGAATTTAGGTCTTAGTCTAGACACCATTATTTGCTGGAAACCATTCCTTATTCCCCAAAATGAGATTGTTGCCCTCTTTATGTGCTGTGGTAGCATTCCAAATTTACTATCCATGCTATAATTCCACTATACTTGCCTTTGTCCTCTAGTCAACTACTCATGATGAGGTCAGGGACTTTGTTGTTATTAACACTTAATTTCCTATGCCTTGTCCACAGTAGATGTACAGTACCTATTTGCTGAATTACTGAATATATCTGTCTGATTTTCAGTACTGTGCTTGGATTAAAGTGATTGTTTTGTCACGTAGCATTGGAAACTCACCACTGCTCCATTTCTGGCTCATGCTGTGCATTACAGCAGGGTTTCTTACAAGTGCTAGCTCACAGGCTCCCTCTTGCTGGTTCTAGGTTTGTCCTCTGTATGGCACACAGATCAAATGTATTTTCCAGTAAAGCAACTTTCAGCCATTTGAACATAGCCATATATTTGTTCTTAGTCTTCTCTTTTTCTGGCTAATTATACATTTTGTAACTTCCAAGTGTCCCTTTTTGCTTTATGCATCATTATTATACTTTCTTTTTCTTGTTGTTTTTGGTTTGTTGTTGTTTTAATTTTTATTTTACTTTAAGTTCCAGGATACATGTGCAGAACTGCAGGTTTGTCACACAGGTGGTTTGCTGCACCTATTGACCCATCCTCTAAGTTCCCTCCCCTCCCCCACTGCCCCCAACAGGCCCTCGTGTGTGTTGTTCCCCTCCCTGTGTCCATGTGTTCTCATTGTTCACCTCCCACTTATGAGTGAGAACATGTGGTGTTTGGTGTTCTGTATTAGTATTCGTTTTCTCTTTTCTGTTTTCTGTTTTCTGTATTCTGTATTAGTTTGCTGAAGATGATGGCTTCCAGCTTCATCCATGTCCTTCAAGGACATGATCTCATTCCTTTTTATGACTGCATAGTATGCATGGTATACGTGTACCATATTTTCTTTATTCAGTATATCATTGATGGGCATTTAGTGTGGTTCCGTGACTTTGCTATTGTAAACAGTGCTGCAATAAACATACATGCACATGTGTCTCTATAGTAGAATCATTTATATTCCTTTAGGTAAATACCCAGTAATGGGATTGCTGGGTCAAATGGTATTGCTGGTTCTAGATCCTTGAGATCTCAGAAATAACATCACACATCTACAACTATTTGCTCTTTCACAACCCTGACAAAAACAAGCAATTGGAAAAGGATCCCCTATTCAATAAATGGTGCTGGGAAAACTGGCTGACCACATGCAGAAAACTGAAACTGGACCCTTTCCTTACACCTTATACAAAAATTAACTCGAGATGGATTAAAGACTTAGATATAAAACCCAAAACGATAAAATCCCTAGAAGAAAACCTAGGCAATACCATTCAGGACAGGCATAAGGAAAACCTTCATGATGAAAATGCCAAAAGCAATTGCAACAAAAGCTAATATTGTCCTTTCAATACACTTTGGCAAGAACAAGACTAATAAAATCAATGCTTTTAGGCCACTGGAATACCATGTAATAAAATTAATGTCATTCTGTGGAAGGGACTAAAATGTCTCTAAGGTACTTTCCAGTTATAAAATTCTAGGACTCTACATGACTCTAAAACAGTATGAATTAAGATATTTAAATTCAATGTTCCAGGTTGACTTAGAGGAGATGTCCAAAGCCAAAATATAATTTCTTTTTTTTTTTTTAGAAGACTAAGAACAAACATATGGCTATGTTCAAATGGCTGAATGTTGCTTTACTGGAAAATAATTATATTTGATCTGTGTGCCATACAGAGGACAAACCTAGGACCAGCAAGAGGGAGCCTGTGAGCTAGCACTTGTAAGAAACCCTGCTGTAATGCACAGCATGAGCCAGAAATGGAGCAGTGGTGAGTTTCCAATGCTACATGACAAAACAGTCACTTTAATCCAAGCACAGTACTGAAAATCAGACAGATATATTCAGTAATTCAGCAAATAGGTACTGTACATCTACTGTGGACAAGGCACAGAGTCTCACTCTTGTTGCCCAAGCTAGAGTGCAATGGCGCAATCTCGGCTCACTGAAACCTCTGCTTCCAGGGATCAAGCGATTCTCCTGCCTCAGCCTCCTGAATAGCTGGGATTACAGGCGCCTGCCATCACGCTCAGCTGATCTTTTGTATTTTTAGTAGAGACAAGGTTTCACTATGTTGGCCAGGCTGGTCTCGAACTCCTGACCTCATGATCCGCCTGCCTCGGCCTCCCAAAGTGCTGGGATTACAGACATGAGCCACTGCCCCCAGCCCCAAAATATTATTTCTTTGTATGTTCTCCTGCTGTGACTTTCCTGCCTATGACCACTGGTTTTTAATATTAACTTTCTTGGTCATTTATTTTATTTAAATTTCTATTGATGATTCTAGCCATAAGTGCATTATTTTTTATCATAATGTTATTCTTCTAATATGTATAACTGTTAAAATGTTCTTCTAAAATTATCTGATGAATAAGGACCTTATTTTTATTTTTTATATTAATTTTGAAATGATGTCAGGAAACTGAATGATAAACTGATTTTATTTTAGTTAATATACTCTTCTGTCAACTATGCAGTTAATGGAACAAGAATCACTTCATAATCAGCAATTATAATTCCATACCCATTACAATCCATACCTGAAATTTTCTATATGAGACTTTTTCCATAATATTTCATATATTTAGGATATTAAGTAATGCCCATAAGCTTATCGTTGTGACATTTTTAACTGCAATTACATTGAATAAAAAAATGGAGATTATCAAATTCAACCTTTCTTACTATTAACATTAAACGTCAAGACCAAAGACATATGGCTATTTTGTGGCTGATTCAAAACTGAGCAGGCTTTGATGAAAAATATGCTGGGTTCTCAGCAGCCTATAAGAGCAGGAGTAACAGCTGAGACTGGACAGCAGTAGTAGCTAGAGACAAAAAAAAAAAAGTAGTCAACAATACAACATGTAGTCCCAAGAGGTATCATAAAGTAAGATTTGGAGATAGAATGTTTCACTAGTGAAGGAGGTAAAATTGTGTGGCTATAATACAGCTGCGTGAGTATATTCTCCATATCAATGGTTGGAGTCATCATAGTTCTGAATGTCCATAAATGACCAGTGGGATTCTAGCCAATGCCTGGGTCTATGAGAAAATTGCCCAAACTTCTTGCAGTCAAGAAGAACAAAACATTAATATTCAAAGCACTACCAGACTGGCTTAGCGAGGTTCTTAGCAAGATTTTCCAGCACTAAGGGTCCCAGATGACAAAAGTAAAGTCAACATGGAAAAGAACAAAGGAAAGAGAAGAAAACTCACCTAGGACCACACCTGCATAGCAATAAGACTCATTTCAGATGCTACTTCCTGGTGGAGTTAAAAGCTCACGTGTTATTTACATTGATGAAGATAGACTTTGAAAGCATACTGTCCTGAGTCTTGTATGTAAACCAAGGGTGGCAATAATTGCAACAATATTAGGCTAGAAAGAGAAGTGTCTGGTATCAGGCCTCTGCATATCTAGTTCACTCCTATCCCTGAAGCTTAATACAGTTGGCTTTTAAAAGACTAATTGCTAAAGGTGGTGTTACAGATAATTTTCTTCAACAGTTATATATCAACTCAGCTATAGTGACAACAGATACGAAAATCAAGAATCAAGATCAGAAGTGTAAACCTAGACTAGAAACAACTCTAGTAAGGTAGGGGCAAAATCCATTGACCAAGAAATAGCAAATGGGCTATTTTGACTTGTATAGAATTATTTCTTTATATAAAATTATTTTCTTAAAAGATTACATACATATAATGTATGATAAAGTTCCATGATAATAGAGGTTTTTTTCTTAAGGCAGGTTAATTTAATTTTATAGAAGGAACACTTTCAAAACTTCAAATAGCATAATTAGAGAAAAAAGTGACAAAAAAACGAAGAGATGAATACTGACTATAACTTACTCCCAAGACAAAAGACTATTTATTTCTGTAATTATTGACCGAAGCCTGACAATTCCATGATTAGATGAGGTAACAGCCAAGTTCCTGTTTACATGTATTACTGTTTCAAAACAATCCTAGTGGCAGAATTCTGACTGTTGAGACCAGAACTGCTCATAAAATCTGGAAGGTTTTTTCTTTATCACAAGGCCCTGTAGATGGACAAATTTAAACATCAGATGAAAACACCCCTTAAGCTGATAGAACTGCACTTTTCTGGTTGATGACGTATTTTCTCACGGTGGTAGTCTTAACCAGTAAGAATCTGCAAAACCACATTATGAATGAGAAGCAAAATAAGGTGCTTCATGTCCACCTGCCTCCTCAGGCTAGCCTCTAATGCCCACACCTCCACCGAACTGCCCGGCTTTCTTGTGTTCATTTGTCTTGATTTTCTTTCCTTGCAAAGAAACCAAATTGCAAAAGCAGACACAGGAAGGGAGGCAGCAGGAGAGAAGTAAGAAGGAAAGGTGGCAAACATGAGTGCTCCTTGGACAGATACCAAAGCAGGGGCTGAATTTGTTTCTTGTGGGGCATCAGTGGAATTCTTGTTTTAAAAAAACCCAGCCAGGCTTAGTGGCTTACACCTGTAGTCCTAATGCTTGAGAGGCTGAGGCAGGAGCATCACTTGAGGACAGGAGTTTGAGTCTCCACGAAAAGCAAACGAAAAATAATGGGGCGTGGTGGCTCGAGCCTGTAGTCCTAGCCACTCAGGAAGCTGAGACAAGAGGAGTTTGAGCAAGCAGTGAGTCATGATTGCACCCTGCAGCAGAGTTTTTAAACAAATATTCGCATACATGTATATTTTTATTAAATAATAAATCTTACTTTTAAAAATGAATACCACTTCAAATTACCCAATTAATTTATGGTATTTTCAAATTACTTTTGATCTCTTTGTGTGGACCTTACAAAGGAAGGGAGAAAGAAACTGACTAGGGTCAAAGTGAAAGGGGACCAAAAGTACCCCTGGGTTTTTGTGTGTGTGTGTGTGTGTGTGTGTTTGTTTGTTTGTTTGTTTGTTGAGACAGTTGTACTCTTGTTGCCCAGGCTGGAGTGCAATGGTGCGATCTGGGCTCACTGCAAGCTCCGCCTCCCGGGTTCACGCCATTCTCCTGCCTCAACCTCCAAGTAGCTGGGATTATAGGCATGCGCCACCACGCCTGGCTAATTTTGTATTTTTAGTAGAGACGGGGTTTCTCCATGTTGGTCAGGCTGGTGTCAAACTCCCGACCTCACGTGATCCACCCGCCTTGGCCTCCCAAAGTGCTGGGATTACAGGCGTGAGCCACAGCACCCGGCCACCCCTGGGTTTTAAAAAAACAAGATGTGCTATTCTCTGTTGTGAATCGGGAAACAAGAATCATGAAGAGGAAATTCAACTCAGCAGGGAAAAAAATGTTAAAACTGGGAAGTAGAAAGGAGACGTTAAAATCCTAAAAATAATCTCCAATTTGATTTATCTGACTACAGTTAGTAGAAATCATAACAAAACTGATGAATGGTTTCATCATTTCTCATTCTAGGACATTTATTGCAACAGAATTATTCTTCCACAGTAATCATGTTGTCTTTTTTTTTTTTTTTTTTTTTTTTTTTTGGAGACGGAGTCTCGCTCTGTCGCCTGTCGCCCAGGCTGGAGTGCAGTGGCCAGATCTCAACTCACTGCAAGCTCCGCCTCCCGGATTTACGCGATTCTCCTGCCTCAGCCTCCTGAGTAGCTGGGACTACAGGCGCCCGCCACCTCGCCCGGCTAGTTTTTTGTTTTTTTTTTTTTTTTTTTAGTAGAGACGGGTTTCACCGTGTTAGCCAGGATGGTCTCGATCTCCTGACCTTGTGATCCCCCCCGTCTCGGCCTCCCAAAGTGCTGGGATTACAGGCTTGAGCCACCGCGCCCAGCCCATATCGTCTTTTCTTAACATCACTTCCTCTTCTCTGATCTTTTTCCTGACTGGAGTTCCAGGACTAGAAGTTGCTCATGCCTGGATCTCCATCCCCTTCTGCTGTCTCTACATAACTGCTCTCTCTCAGAATGGCATCATTCTATTCGTCATCATCACTGAGTCCAATCTCCACAAACCAATGTACTATTTCCTCTCTATGCTCTCAACCACTGACCTGGGCTTGTGTGTTTTGACACTAGTGGCTATGCTGGGCATATTCTGGTTCAATCAAGTAGAAAGAATAAAAGAAAGTTTAGATTAGAAATTAATGAAACAGAAAATAGAAAAAACAACAATCAATAAAACAAAGTTAATTATTTGATACAAGTGAATTAGTAATTTTAAAACTTCTCAAGAAGAAAAACATAGACCTAGATGATTCACTGGCAAATTTCACTAAACACTTAAAGAAAAATTAATATCAATTCTTCATAAGCTATTTCAAAAATGGAAGAGTAAATACATCCCAACTCATTTTATGAAGTCATTTTATCATGATGTTAAAACTATGCAGAGACATCATAGAAAAAGAAAATCGTTAAGATTTGTTGTGAATATAGATGAAAACATCATCAATTAAATATAGCAAACTAAATCCAGCAACATATAAAAAGGATTATGTACCATGACTAAGTGAAATTTATTCCAAGAATGCAAGGTTGATTTAACATTAGAAAAAAACCTGTAGAACAATGAATAGGATAAAGAACAAAAACTACATGATCATCTCAAAGATGTAGAAGAAGCATCTGACAAGATTCAACTATCATTTTTTATAACAACACTCAACAATGTAGAACAAAAAGGAACTTTGTAAACTGATAATAGACATTTATGAAAAACCCACAGGTAACATGATCCTTAATGGGGAAAGTCTGAATAGTCCCCTCTAATATAATGAAAAAGGCAAGGATGTCCACTCTCATCTATTTTACTCAACATTGCCCTGGAGGTTCGAGCCACAACAGCTAGACAAGGCAAGGAAATAACAACCAGGGAAAGGAGAAGGTAAAACTATTTCTATTTGCTTTGACATCATCTTTTAATTAATGATGATCATCATCATGATCTAAGAATTTTAAAATTCTTAGAATTTTCTACTAAATTTTTTAATCTACTAAATATTAAAACTAATAAATGGGTTCAGAAAAGTTGCAGAATATAAGATCAATAAAAAATTGTATTTCCATACACTAAAAACAATCTAAAACTAAAATTAAGAGAAAAATTCCATTTACAATAGCATCAAAAAGAATAGTTAGAAATATATTTAATTAAAGAGGCATAAGACTTGCACACTGAAACCAAAATATTGCTGAAATAAATTAAAGATGGAACAACATGTTGTAAATGTAAATGGAACAACATGTCATATTCATAGATTTGAAGACTTAATCTTGCTAAGACGGCTGTAATTCCCAAGTTGGTTTACAAATGTAATCACCATCAAAATTCAATCTTGCTTCCTTGCATAAATTGTCAAGCTGGTCCTAAAATACATACAGAATTTTAAGGGTTCCAGAAGAGCCAAAATAATCTTGAAAAAGAAGAGCGAAGTTGGGTGCTTCACGCTTACTAATATCAAAATTTATTACACAGCTGCCATTATTCAGCCAGTACATAGTACTGGCATAGGACAGACATATCCATCAATGAACTGGAATTGAGAGTCAGGAAATGTACACTCACATGTCCTGTCAACTAATTTTTAACCAGGGTGTCAAGACAGCTCAATGAAGAAAGAATGGTGTTTTCGACAAATGGCGTTGCCACCCAAATTTCCACCAACTAAAAAGTGAATATACAAAATGTGATGGAGCCATGCAATGGAATATTCATTCAGCTATGAAAAGGACGGAAGTACTGATACTTACCACACAATGTATAAACCTTGAAAACAGTGCACTAAATGAAAAAAGCCCATCACAAATGCCCAAAAGTGTATGATTCAATTTATATAAAATCTTCAGAATAGGCAAATCTATAGAGACAGAAAGTAGATTAGTGATTGCTCAGGGCTGAGAGGGATGGAGAGCAATGAGGTACAACTGCTTCTGGATAGGGTGCTTCTCTTGGAGTTCACGAAAATTTTCTATAGTTTCTTGGAACAACAAGTAACATATTAAGTACAGCCACATAACTTCATGAATATACTAAACACCATTAATTTTTACCTTTTAAATGAATGAATTGTATGTATGTGAATTGTATCACAATAAAACTATTATATTAAAAAAGAATTAAAGATTATGTAAGAAAGTTGATCTTTAATTCCTAGCCTATAAAAATAAGAAGAAAAAGATTAAATTCACAGTTTCCCTGGAATATGAGTAAGCTTATAATTAGTGATCCATAAAGATAGAGAATTCATAAAAAGATACAACAAAAGATGAAATAACATTGACAGACAAACTGCAGCCCAAAATATGTACAGGAGAATATCAAAGGAGAAGTGGAAGCAATTCAGTGGGATGGTTCAGTCTCTGAAGTGTGGATTGGTAAACTCCATTGTAATGACCAGTCATTTTACTGTCCCACTAACCCTACCCTGGCCTATTTGTGCCATCCTTTAGCACATGAAGAGATATTTCCCTCAAGGTGGGAAGAATGAATGTGGGTAGTTTCTCCAAGGTAGGTCTACACTTCAACTCACTGGCAACATCCAGGAGGAACCGAGAGCCCTTATACCCAGATGAAGAGCTAATAGTCTACCATCCCTCCCAATGACAGAATATCTTCCTTTCCCCACAATACAGAAGGAAAGCCATCCATAGTGAATAGAAACAATATCCACAAAAACATGAACAGAAAATATTAAAAACAGTGAAGAATCCCTAAATACATCATTTCTGGTGGGCTACAAATTGACAGGAAATAGCCATATGTATGAACCCACACATGTGCACACACACATGCACAAAAACTCTTTAACATTAGATTAAGTAATAGAACATTAAATTCAGAATATTATAGAAAATGTCCCCATACCAGAGGTATATATGTAGCATATCTTATAGTGTCTTTTCTTATTCTCCAGAAACATCAGTGTGGAAGGAGAGGGCAAGGGACAGCAAAGCCACTGACAACTGTCTTTACCTGTCAGGGTACTGACAGATCAGTGCCCGATTTCCTAACTAGCCATAGTCCTTAGGCCAGTGGATACTTACAGCTTTCATCTTCCTACTGAAAGAGCTTATACAAATGAGCTACACATTTAATGGGAAAAGAAAGAAATGTTTGTGGACCCTCTTGGCATTCAAGAAAAATTCAGTGTCAGCTAGGCCACATCTAATTGTGTGTGTGTTGGGAGTGGTGGGGAAGCAGACTCTGTCTGTGTACATCTCTAAAACGCAAAGTGGCCTACTGTGAATGGTGCATCTGGCCAGGTGCAGTGGCTCATGCCTGTAATCTCAGCACTTTGGGAGGCCAAGGTGGGCAGATCACCTGAGGTCAGGAATTGGAGACCAGCCTAGCCAACATTGTGACTCTACTAAACATACAAAATTTAGTAGAGATCAACCCCATCTCTACTAAACACACAAAATTAGCCAGGACTGGTGGTGCACACCTGTAATCCCAGCTACTAGGAATGCTGAGGCAGGAGAATCACTTGCACCTGGGAGGTGGAGGTTGCAGTAAGCCAAGATCGCGCCATTGCACTTTAGCCTGGGCAAAGAGAGCAAAACTCCGTTTAAAACAAAACAAAACAAAAAGAATGGTGCATCTTTGTTGTGGTTGGAAATGCAAGATGCAATATTTTTCATTTGTTGTGGAAGAGATGCCCCAGCATACCTCAGACTACCAGACCACTAAAAGTTTTACTGATGTGGAAGGGTGCAGCATCTTTGTAGGGTCTACCAGCTATCCTTGGGAGTTCCTGTTGTCTCACATGATTAGCATGGTTTTATCATCTCATCAATATGGTGGACCAGTGTGATTCTCTAAGGGACGTCTTACTGCTCCAGGTCTCTCAGACTGCATTGTGATAGAGATCCAGAGAGACAACATAGTCTTGAGTGCATACTATCGTACATTATGACTAAATTCAAACTGTTCCTATTCCTCAGTTTATCTCGTGGATGGAAAAATATCAATAGCCACATAGCATGCATTGGAAGCTGTGTTAATATGATCTAGCAAAGCAGCAGCAAATAAGGCTCCTGTTTGGTTAAGTTTGCAGTTAGTCATCTGTCATTCTCAATGCTCGCTTTCTCTCTCTCTCTCTCTCCCTCCCTCTCTCACTCTCTCTCTCTCCCAGAAACCTAAGTGTTAAAATAAAAGGAGATCTGATGAGAAATTCTATCTCTGCACCCTGGCTCTCTAATGGTGCTATTAATGTCTGTCATCCTCTTCCAATACTGATTCCAAAACTTAAGGAGAAATCAGGTTGCAGCTATCCCACGAGGGAAGTGAAGACTGTATCTGGAACTCAGAGGTTTCACTGGGGCACCTCGTATGTCTCATATCTGACAGTAAAGGCAAATGAAATACTAAAGAAACCCAATAGGGAAAGATCAATGAGAACACAGTCCTTTTGGAATAAAAATTTGGGTAAACCACCAGTCAAAGTGAAAGCTAAGGAAAAGGTGATGTGTATTAGTTTAGTGGGCTTAAAGAAAAAGATAAATATAAGCCATTGTCTCATGACTAGCTACAAAAATGAGGACTGTATTATCTATGCATTTTTAACGCAAATATATTACCCAGTTATTTTCCCTTCCCTCACTACTTTGTATGAGGAGTGCGGATATTACTTAACTTTACGATGCATCACGTAGGTCATCAGACCACAAAAATCCATGCCTGATCAGATTGGGAGAATTGTTTACCAGTTGGGCTTCCTGGATTTGCAATGAACTCAATGAGAGGCTTTCTCATTTCCACTTTTGACAGAGAAAAGGAAAGTTATGTTTATATATGTGTATATATATATACACACACACACACACACATGCACACACATATATATATGCTGATGCCTATTAGGTTAAATCATGAAGTCATTAAATATATTTGATGAATAGCAAAAAGAGTGGACTGTGTTTATCTTGAACATGTTTGCCCTCAAATCCGTTTATTTCCCTTACTCTACCCTGCTCAATACCTCCAAGGAGCTGACCCTTGCAGGCTAGCTATCTCAGCCTTCCATGTTAGCCGTATTCTAGTTGGGTTTGGCCCACGGGAGAAACTAGTTAAGTCTGAAGGTGAGGCAAGGAGTTAGGGAGTTTCTTACTGCCCCTCTCTGTTTGGGGCAGCTTCTCTAGCAGTGTTGCATTTTCTCCACATGTCCACCTTCTATTAGGGTGCCATAGCTCCTGAGCTCCAATCACACCAAGGAGATTCCAGCCACGAGGCTGTAGTAGCTTGCTGCAATCAGGTTACCTCACCATCATCTGCCCAGCTGTCAGGTTTCAATAACATCCTTTGAAAATATTTGTAGTGGCTTCTAATTTTCTGCTTAAACTCTGACTTTTACATTGTATTGCCCAACAATTTAACTTCCAGAGAATTTAACTTACATATGAACTAGGAAGATGCTTATCGTACAATTTTTAAAGCTTTGGATAAAAAATTTAATATTTAATGAAAAATATTTAGTTTTTTTAGTCATGGTAAAAAAATGGGAACAATTTAAATGGCTGTGACTAGGGAGATGATTTTTTATGCAAAGCATGTAGTATGTTTTTAACATAAAATGCTACACACAAGTTTTTTAAACCATATATAATTATATAAATATTACATACATCAACATGCATGATCTCAAAATAGATTTAGTTAATAAAGCAAAATGCACATTGAATATTGAATATGTAAATAGAATGCATTTACTTGATTTTAAAATTTCTAAACAATTCCATGTGCTCTGTGTGTGTGTATGTGTATGTGCATGTGTATATATTCAAGAAAAATTAAAAGACTTTAAAAGGAATGTTGCTCACCACTTTGAGATAGTGTTTACCTCTAGCAAGCACCTCCTAAGAAAAAAAGGGGAAGACTATTAAGAGGGGACAAAAGGCAATATTTTGCCTTGATCATATTTATCAGAAACAAAATTGTGAGATAGAGATTTGTACACAGAAAACTTATTAAAGTGTCCTTTCTGAAATAGCATCCATAATAGAAGTAAGGGAGGCCCGATTGGGCAAAAGGGGATCTGAACTGTGTCACACTTATAACAGAGGCCACAAGTCCCATGGGCACTCTAGAGCTGAAATGGCCCTTCAGAGTTGTCTAGGCAAGGGGGACAAGGCCTCTGTACTCTGTATTGACCAGTATTGACCGGTCACTGGATAAACCCTTAATAAACTTGGGTGTGGCAACTCCACTGGTCCAAGGGCAATTTCTAGAGAGGGACTCAGCTGTAAGCAGTCAGTACCCAATACTCTGGAAAGCTATGGAAATCATGCCTTCATTCTGAAGAGAGGATTAATATGTGTAAGTTTTAATTTATTCTTGGATTATAATATGTTTAACAAGGAACGATTTCCCTATGTTAAATTACCCAGGTCCTTTCCAACTGTTAATGTCATGTGAAAATCCAATTGTGACTAGCATCTTTATTAACAATTTTTTCATATCTTATTTTTCCTTGAATATATCATTTTAATTACAATTACTGAATTTTAAAAGATAATAATTTTTTCCTAATACATACCTCGTTTTTAAACTTTTACTTTTCAGGAGAACTGTACCAGTTTATACTCCCAACAGCTGATCATGAGTGTATTCTGCTCACCTACGCTCAGCAGTATTGTGACATTTTTACTTCAATATTTTCTAATTTAATAGTTGGATAATGACAGCTCATTATTTTGTTCTATGACTTCTTAATTACTACTAACCCTGAATAGACAGGTTTTTTGTTTGTTTGTTTGTTTGTTGTTTTTTGTTTTGAGACAGAGTCTTGCTCTGTTGCCCAGGATGGAGTGCAGTGGCATAATCTTGGCTCACTGCAATCTCCACCTCCAGGGTTCAAGCAATTCTCTTGCCTCAGCCTCCAAGTAGCTGGGATTACAGGCATCCACCACCACGCCTGACTGAGTTTTGTATTTTTATTAGAGACGGATTTTCACCATGTTGACCAGGCTAGTCTTGAACTACTGACCTCAGGTGATCCACCCACCTCGGCCTTCCAAAGTGCTGGGATTACAGGCGTGAGCCACCATGCCCAGCCAAGTATTTTTTTTATTAGGATTGTCATGTACCTTGTACTAAACCAAACATTTTAAAAAATACAGATTTTTTTTCAAATATGGCCATAAAAATTTCTTTTTAAATAATAAAATCTTTATATTTGCTATTTATAAATGTTTGATGACTCTAAGCAAACATTTTAGCAAATGCTATTAAACAGACCATGTGATGCCTAGTGAGCAATATCTCCTTCTAAATGATCTGATTGAAAGTAAGAAGTGATACTGATTGTCTTTTATAATGTAACTAAAGTTGATGAACAAACAATATGCATGGGATGTTATCTTTAAAGCAAATGGAGTTTTTGTTTTGGTTTTTATTTTCTTATTTGTTTTTTATCCCTCACTCCCTTTATAGCTACTCAGTGGAAAACATTTTTTCTTACCCCTGTATAAAAATGTTGACAAGCAATAAAAGTTTTTTGCTTATCATAAAAAATAGAAAGTCTTACTTGATTTTTATGGATTTTTGTTTTTGGTTTTGTTTTGTTTTAGAGACAGAGTCTCTGTCTTCACCCAGGATAGAGTGCAATGGCATGATCATAGTTCACTGCAACCTCAAATTCCTGGCCTCAAGCAATCCTGAACCTCCTGCCTCAGCCTCCTGAGTAGCTAGGGCTATAGGTGTAGGCCCTACTGTGCCTGGCTAATTTTTTAACTTTTTTGTAGAGATAGGATCTCAGTATTCTGCTTAGGCTGGTCTCAAACTCCTGGCCTGAAGCGATCCTCCCACCTCAGCCTCCCAAAGTGCTGGGATTACAAGCGTGAAGCACCACCCTAGGCCAAAAAGTCCTACTTAAAGTTATAAAACACACTTTCCATTTAGAAATAAATTAATCGACACTTGCATCTTCATTCAAAAATAATACTCCTCTCTGCTATCTGAGCTAAAGCTGGCTATAGGTAGTCCTCAGGACATCTAGAGAGAGGCTTCATTGGCTTCTCTTCTCTTTCACACACTCATATATTTCTAGCTATCATTTTAACACTGTCAAGGTCAAAGCTAAAAGAAAATAAAACCAATGGTAAATTTTTTTTTTCTTTTTAACAAAGTTGCGCTCTTGTCTCCCAGGCTGGAGTGCGGTCACGCGATCTCGGCTCATTTCAACCTCTGCCTCCTGGATTCAAGTGATTATCGTGCCTCAGCCTTCAATTAGCTGGTACTACAGGCACGTGCCACCACACCTGGCTAATTTTGAAATATTTTTAGTAGAGCCTGAGTTTCACCATGTTGTCCAGGCTGGACCTCAAGTGATCCACTCGCCTCAGTCTCCCAAAGTGCTGGGATTACAGGCGTGAGACACCATGCCTGACCTAGTAAAATTCTTATTTATTCGATATTGTCATAAGATGTTTTCATATTTGCTAGACTTAGTGGTTTTGGGGACTTTCTCTTGGACTTCTTATATGAGTTCATCCAAGTCTCCCAACAAACACTACTGGTTTCTCACCAGAGGTTGCTTTGATCTGGTGAATGTGCTCTATTTCTTTCCGCAGCCCAGAGGTTACCCCCAGTTCTCTTCTGTTGCGGCTTTACTGTGCCTCCAGACAGCCCTACTGGACATCATCTAAGAGGACCTTTTTACAGGCTCTCTCAAATGCACACAGTGTACTTCTGGTCCACAGGACACACTCAGGCAGTCTTGCACAAGCAGATTTGTGAGAGTAGTATGGACCCTATATATGAAACAGCAATTCTTTCTACTCTACCACCACAGAAACTCTCCCTTTTTCTGATTTTCAGCTGTCTCAGAGGGAGTCGGTCATCAGTGCACTCACTACCTCAGATCTCTCTGAAGGGAGTCATTATATCTCTGCCCAACCACCTGATGAGACAGTGAATAAGATCTTAACACAGTTTTCTCTAAAGTGGTCCTCTTCACAAGTCTTATGATGAGAACCCCCATTTAACAGCACCTCCTGTGTCATAAGATACTATGTCCATACTACCTCTATATCACAATTTTCTGGCATCAGAGAAAGAAAAAGAAAAGAAGTTCTCAGCAAACAAGGCTCTGACAACAAAAGCTGGCAGTTCTTGCAAAGACACCATTTGCCTCTTGCTTAAGATACTAAGCTAGCCCACCATTAGGGTGTGTAAAAAGACATTTGCAATTTTAAGATGCCAAGAATTCTGTTATATACATGTTTCTCTATTTCCTCTTTGGGCATGCAGATTAGCAGGAAACAAAACAGTCTTAAATTTCACTTTTTAGGCTGTTATCTTTGTGTCTGTATATTAGCCAGTTCTCGCACTGCTATAAATACCTGAGACTGGGTAATTTATAAAGAAAAGAGGTTTAATTATGTCACGGCTCTGCAGGTTCTACAGGAAGCATGGTGCTGGGGAGGCCTCAGGAAACTTACAATCATGGCAGAAGGCAAAAGGGAGCAATAATTCACATGACTGAAGAAGGAGCAAGGGGGAGGTACCACATACTTCTGAACAACGAGATCTCATGAGAAATCACCATGCAAAAACAGCACCAAGAGGGATGGTGTTAAGCCATGAGAAACTGTCCCTGTGATCCAATCACCTTCCACCAGGCCCCACCTCCAACAATAGGGATTACAATTCAACATGAGATTTAGGCGGGAACACAGATCCAAACTACATCAGTCTATAATAATTTCTTTAATTCTTCAGTGAATTGCATATTCTCTTTGTCATCTAACCTGTCTTCCTTGATAGTCTGACAGCTCACTTTGGAATTTAGTAGCTGTGATTTTTCTGCCTCAGCCATAACTAGGGAGGAAAAATTCCATTTTAACATTGTATTATAGCAATCAATGAAGTTGTTCTATTGGATTCATTTATACAGAAAGTTTCTCCTACCACCTCATATCCCTTTCTGGGATTTTTGTGTAGGAATCATGGAGAACTTATCTTTAGATTTTATATTCTCCAAAATATTGGGGTATAATTTTTGCTTCCAAACCATTAGAACGGCAAATTTCTAATCCTTGCATTTCACAAGGTAAACAGTAAATCGGTTCCTTTAACCTTATGTTTTTAATGTAAACTAAAGTCAAAAGAACAATACTACTGCAGAACTGAAGCCTCTAAGTCCTGTTAGTCCGAAACTTTAGCTGTCTATGCTATTTAGGCCAGAGAAAACGTACAAGACTTTGTGTTCAGATCCCTACAAGTCATCTAACCAGGAGGCCACAAGTCCACCCCACCTTCCATTTCTGGTTTCAGGTCCTGAAGAGTATAGAGAAAATCCTGCTTTTCCTGGGGTTTTAAATGCTGGCAAAAGCAAGGCTTATGGTAATAAGACCCAGATCAAAGGCCTATCCTCCTGGTTCAGCCTGCCTGCCTCCACTCCTGCCTCCACCATGTCCATCAGGGTGACCCAGAAGTCCTACGAGGTGTCCACCTCTGGCCCCCGGGGCCTTCAGCAGCCACTCCTACACAAGTGGGCCCGTTGCCTGCATCAGCTCCTCGAGCTTCTCCCCAGTGGCACCAGCAACTTCCAGGGTAGCCTGGGCAGAGGCTATGGTGGGACCAGTGGCATGGGAGGCATCACAACTGACACGGTCAACCAGAGCCTGCTGAGCCTCCTTAACCTGGAGGTAGACCCCAACATCCAGGCCGTGCCCACCCAGGAGTAGGAGCAGATCAAGACCCTCAATAGTCAATTTGCCTCCTTCATCGACAAGGTACAGTTCCTGAAGCAGCAGAACAAGATGCTGGAGACCAAGTGGAGCCTCCTGCAGCAGCAGAAGACAGCTCAGAGCAACATGGACAACATGTTCCAGAGCTACATCAACAACCTTAGGCGGCAGCTGGAGACTCTGGGCCAGGAGAAGCTGAAGCTGGAGGCAGAGCTTGGCAACATGCAGGGGCTAGTGGAGGACTTCAAGAACAAGTATGAGGATGAGATCAATAAGTGTACAGAGATGGAGAATGAATTTGTCCTTCTCAAGAAGGATGTGGATGAAGCTAACATGAACAAGATAGAGCTGGAGACTCACCTGGAAGGGCTGACTGACGAGATCGGCTTCCTCAGGCAGCTGTATGAAAAGGAGATCCGGGAGCTGCAGTCCCAGATCTCAGACACCTCTGTGGTGCTGTCCATGGACAATAGCCACTCCCTGGACATGGACAGCATCATCGCTGAGGCCAAGGCACAGTACAAGGAGATCGCCAACCACAGCCGGGCTGAGGCTGAGAGCATGCACCAGATCAAGTATAAGGAGCTGCAAACACTGGCTAGGAAGCACCGGATGACCTGCAGCGCACAAAGACTGAGATCTCCAAGATGAACCGGAACATCAGCCTACTCCAGGCTGAAATTGACGGCCTCAAAGGCCAGAGGGCTTCCCTGGAGGCCGCCATCACAGATGCGGAGCAGAGTGGGGAGCTGGCCATTAAGGATGCCAACGCCGAGCTGTCGGAACTGGAGGCCGCCCAGCATCGGGCCAAGCAGAACATGGCTTGACAGTTGCGTGGGTACCAGGAGCTGATGAACGTCAAACTGGCCCTGGATATCGAGATCGCCACCTACAGGAAGCTGCTGGAAGGCGAGGAGAGCCGGCTGGAGTCTGCGATGCAGAACATGACTATCCATAGGAAGACCACGAGCCCCTGTGCAGGTGGTCTGAGCTCAGCCTATGGGGGCTTCACAAGCCCTGGCCTCAGCTACGACCTGGCCTCCAGCTTTGGCTCTGCCTCAGGCTCCAGCTCCTTCAGCCACACCAGCTCCACCAGAGCCCTGGTCGTGAAGAAGATCGAGACCCGCGAAGGGAAGCTGGTGTCCGAGTCCTCTGACGTCCTGCCGAAGCGAACAGCTGTGGCAGCCCCTCCCAGCCTGCCCCTCCTGCGGCTGCCCGAGAGCCCGGGAGAGAGGCCGCTGTGCAGGGTAGCACAGGGAACAGGAGCACCCCTGAGGCTCAGCCCTAGCCCTCAGCCCACAGCAGGGAGTTTAATGCCTAAGGACCCCCCTTGTCCATGCCTCCAGCTACAAAACAATTCAATTGCTTTTTTTTTTCCTGTCCTAAATAAAACCTCAGCTAGCTCTGACAAAAAAAAAAAAAGTAATTACTTAATGCCTTAGGTGGTGAAAAAACAATTAGCGTCTATTAAATGCATTTCAAACTAAAAAGTACTTAAGGTTAAGTAAAAGTAGACCTATTAAGATCAAGGAGTCATTCCTTTGCTCTTTAAAGAGATATGTATCAGTCACAAAATCAGCAGGAAATAAAATTCATTCAGAATAATTTAAAGTGAGAGATGTCAGTGAAAAAACTAATTATAGAATAATGGACATGGCTTAGGAAAAAAACAAAGTGTGTTAGTCCATTCTCACACTGCTATAAATAAATACCTGAGACTGGGTAACTTATAAAGAAAAGAGGTTTAACTGGCTACAGTTTTGCAGACAATGCAAGAAGCATAGCAATTTCTGCTTCTGGGGAGGCCTCAGGAAGCTTTCAGTCATGGCAGAAGGCAAAGTGAGAACAAGGCACTTCACATGGTTGAAGCAAGAGGAAGATGTAACCCATTGGGAATTACATTTCAACACGAGGTTTGGTTGGGGACAGAGATCCAAACCGTATCACAAGAGATGCTGAGATGCCTGGAGACTGGTGATAGTGAGAAACAATTACAATTCCAGGGGCCAAAGCGGGAGAACGAAACATTGTCAAAGCAGAATGTCTCCTCCAACTCTACATTCTCATTCTGGTGCCTTTCATTTTGTGAACCCAACCCCAAGTCAGCTCACAAGAGAACCTGATAATGCAGTCCATTTTGGTCTGAAGCATGAAGAAGAGCACAAAATAATGGACAATAGAACTGGAGATTAAGAGGACAGTGAAAATAATGAGCACAAGTTTCCAGTCAAAATATATCAGCTAAAAATAGATATGCTATATTCTCTGTCTTTGGAAAAAAAATCCGTTCTTGAACAGACATGAGAGCAATTGGAAAGATGAGACATAAGACAAAGAGTTCCTGAACAGCCAGTAAGCTCCAAAACAGATGTTGACGCAGACACAATCTGAAACTCTATTGCTGGCCGTTGCACAGGAGACCTGAAGTAGCAGAGGAGAGAGGGGCATGTCCTAGGAGAAGTAGATATTTGGTAGAAAGGAGAGAAAACATCCCCAAGAAATACCCCAAAATTGTCAACTAGCATCCTTTCGGAAGATTGTATGTAATGGTACTTGGTGAACTGCTAAAGCATTTGGTTGGTTGTAGTTGTTAGTTACTGATGTTATTAACAGCAGTCCTCTATCATGACCATATTGAGCTTCTGTTACAAGCACCTTACTCCATTGTGGTGGCTGTTGGCTTTCTCAACTCCAAATCCACTACTCTATAGACTCTGCTTTTGATAAGAAGGCTGCAACTCATCAATCAGAATCATCGTTTGGTTCCCTGCTATGTTCCATTAATTGGAGGAGGCTAGGACACTGGAAGCTGCTGTAGGGACAAATATCTCTATCATGTTTGCTTATTATACCTATCAGTGCTATCACAGCAATAGTTCTTTGCCCAGATGCATTGGTTCCAGTTTCTAGTTTATTTTTTTCCCACACTTCCAGCAATATTCTAATCATGTCCCTCAAAAGAAATAGAACCAACTATCAGTGGGCTGTGTTCAGGGACCTGAGTCCCAACTTCACAAGAGGTCTTTCTCTGGTGTTCCTGAGGTATGAGCTGTAGCGGGGAAGTCCTCTTTCCTGCAAAGTTGGCTCTTGGCCTCATGTTCTCCATCCTTTGAGCTCCTCAGGTACCAGAACCAAAAGAGCAGCACCCTCTCATTATAGGTCAGAATATAAGCTCTTGGGGAAACTCTCCATCAAAATTATAGTTTTTAATAAGCCCAGACTCTTCTCTTTGTTCCCAAAGCCATATGAGTAAACTTCCTGTAGTTATTATCCCTGAATTATTCCCGTGTTCCCTTTTTTTCCCTTTCAGTCCTCTAATATCTGTTTATCCAGTTCTTTGTACTAAATGCTTCCTGTGTTAGTCACTGGTGTGACTTCTATTTTTCAGTCTAGACCCTTAATAGCATATCCATTTCAACTTTCCTTGAGGATAAGGTCCAAGCATAGCATTATAAATCCCACCAGATTAAAATATTTCTGTATTTGCTTCTTGTTAATCTTGAAGCCTTAAAGAAAATTAATTTATTTGAAGATGGTATTTCCCAAAAGCAGGAACATGCCTGTTTAGCAATAAGCATGACATTATGACTTCTGAAGAAACTATACAGATTGGAGCTGAATTAAGCATAGTTGTATTTCACAGAATGCTTATACTCGACATCTTCCCTGAAGAGCTGGGAGAAAGTATGAATATTTGACCAAATACAGTTAGGTTACTGACAATGCAATAAAATATTTATTTATTATACTAGCTGTTAAATGTGGAGGTCAATGAGGCCAGAGGCAAAGGAAAGTAAAAATATTTGGAACAATTAAGTAACCATGGACACGGCAAGTTGTCTATGGTAAATTTCATTTATAAGATTCAGTAATTTGAAATTGTTAACACACTTTTTATTCCCATTTGAGAGCAGGGTGATGTTATTTATCTCTTTAAAGGAGAAGTTTAAATAATAAGTAGACACTTTCTCTTTTTCCATTTTTTTAAAACAAAATAATACCACATTTGCAAACTAAGGTGGGCCGTTGGTTAACAAAGCCTTTGAAAATGATTCATCTCAAATATAGAAATGTTCTTATTATCATCATGACTATCAAAGGAAAAGAATGGTATCCTTGAGAATCTTCAGCTCATATTAAGCTCTCTGAGTTCACAGTCTTCTTACTTCAAACTAAGTTGTATTTTGGGAAACTTTAAATACAAGCATGAGTCTAAACATATTAACCTCTTTAAATGGCATTTTACTCATCTATAAAGTGACAAAGAATAGAAAAAATTGAAACGTTCATCTAGTTCTTTGCCATGCTAGAATGGAGAACTTTTAGCACAGTCTGGCATATCTGTTTGGTCTTCACACTATAGATGATGGGGTTCATTACAGGAGAGATTAGTAGGTAGGCACTGGCAATCAAAGTATGCACATAGGGTGGGGTCTGCTTCCCAAACCTGTGAACAAAGGACAGACTGATCAATGGAATGTAAAATACAGCAACAGCCCCAATATGGGAGATACATGTGCTGAAGGCTTTCTTCCTTTCTTCCGGGGAAGCAATGCTAAGAACAGTCTTAATGATCAAAATATAAGAAAGGACAATAAAGACAGAATCCACCCCAGCAGTGGTAATCAGGGCAGTCATCCCAACTGCACTGTTGATTCTGGTGTCTGTGCATGAGAGCTTCATCACATCAGGGTGAAAGCAATAGGAGTGGTGGAGCACGTGGCTGCGTCAGTAGGACAGTCTGTTAAGAAGCAACACCATAGGGATCAGTGTTATTGTTAACCTGGTGATAATTGCTACTCCAATCTGTGCTATTTTAAGATCAGTTAAGACAGAAGTATATCTAAGAGGATTAGTAATGGCCACAAAATGATCAAAAGCCATGGCCAACAGCACTGAGGATTCCATGACAGTGAAGAGTTGAATAAAGAACATCTGGGACAAGCAGGCATTAAAGCTGATTTCCCTCACATTGAACCAGAATATACCCAGCATAGTGACCAGAGTGGATATGGACAGGCCGAGGTCAGTGCAGCATGAGGAGGAAATAGTATATGGGTTTGTGGAGGCTGGGCTGAGTGATGATGGCAAAGAGGATCAGGTTGTTTCCTGAGAGGGCAGTTACATAGAGGAAGCAGAAGGAAATGGAGATCCAGGTGTGGAAGGCTTCCAGCCCAGGAACACCAGTGAGCAGGAAAATGATGGAAGTGGAAGTGATATTCTGCAAAGTTGACATATTGAATTCAAACGGCAGAATCTTCAGCTGTGTCTGGAAATGATAAACTGTATTTATTTATTATGCATTTAATCGGAAATTATTTCACCAAGTAAACATTTATAAAAGATGATGTCTACATTATATAGAAAACTCATAAAGATTGATTAATGACAACAACAAATGAAGTCCACATCAAACAAAGGAGCAGAAAACAGGAAATGAATGGTTCCCTGAGGATACAGAATTTGCACAAAAACAAAGAGAGCAGCATTCCTTCTTATTTAAGTTCACATGTCTGATGAGTGACTTCAAGTGGTAAGTAGTCAGCAAATATTTGTTGAAGTGTGTTCAAAGGGTTGTGTGATATTTTAGACAAATAGTAAACAATATATGCAGTGAGTCTGATACATAACTGAATTACACTAGCTTTTAGAGGCCCATCCAAAAAATCCTCTCTTTATCTCCTGCTATTTTCTTTCAATCAGAATCAAATCCAATACATCCAACAAATAGCCAACATTTGTTGATCCCCTGCTATCTGCAGTTGATAATACCCTGGATAAGCATACAGTCTATTTGAGATATCAAAACTTAAACTGTACCTAAGAAATTTTCATACCACATAACGAGTGTGAGTTAGATATAAAAACATATACTTATGTATAAACCATAATTAGAGTATATGGGGCATCCAATATGAAAGTATTATGGATAGTTTGATGTTATGAATTTTTATCCTGCATCCCAAGTCGACGTTTCTTACAGCTCCGTGTTATAAATTTTAACTGGGTTAAATTACTCTGACATTTATCAGCTGGGTTACCACATGATGAGTTACTAAACTGTATGTGCCTCATTTTCTCCATCTCTAAAGTAACTATGGTGTGCATATCCACAGGACTGTTGTAAAGATTAAATTAATGTATGTGAAAATCTGAGCAGAGCATCTCACTATGGTAAAAACTTACCAAATGTTAGTTATTATCATTAAATAGAAAAATTAAAGTTAAAAATGTATACACACATTGTTTTCCAACATCTATCCCCAATCCCTACCCTCACTTATCTACTTTTCTCTTTATCTGGTAGCTGAGAACAAAAAAAAAAAATGGAAATATTCTAAGTCTAATTTAGATAATATCCGCTGGTTAATTCCTCTACAACTATGTTTTTCTCATCCTTTCTTCATCTTTCCAGGTTAAAAAGAAGTGCACTTACTGCTTTCCAGACAAGCCCCATTACCTAGTCTCAATCTATCTTGGATGTTAGTTTAGTTTAACATCAAACATTACTGAGTGCAAGCTGCAATCCAGACTGTCGACATACAGAGCCAAGTGAAGTATTGCACTTGCCCTGAGGATCATTAGGAAATAATAGGATAGTTCAGAAAACAAATGTGTAAACAAATGATAAGACTGTATTTAAAATACAGAGGTATATATATTAGATAGTTGGAGGGGATGGAGTCAAACAGCTTCTCTGAGTAAGCAAAGAATTGTTGAGCAGAGGCTGATAAGTGAAAATCATCATGAAAGAAATTCTAAGCATATTCAAAGGCGATGGAGTTTCAGATATTTTAGAAATGCCACTAAAGTGTGAAATACAGTGTACCAAAAGGTAGTGTGTAAGAGGTAAGAGAAGGCCAGGTATGGTGGCTCATGCCTGTAATCCCAGCACTTTGGGAGGCCAAGGCAGATGGATCACCTGAGGTCAAGAGTTCGAGAGCAGCCTGGCCAACATGGTGAAACCCCATCTCTACTAAAAATACAAAACATTAGCCAGGCGTGGTGGCGCATACCTGCAACCCCAGCTACTCAGGAGGCTGAGGCAGGAGAATCGCTTGAACCTGGGAGGCGGAGATTGCAGTGAGCTGAGATCGCACCATTACACTCCAGCCTGGGCAACAAGAACGAAACTCCATCTCAAAAAAAAAAAAAAAAAGAAAGCTCTTAAGAGAGTTCAAGTATGGAATTATCATCTTCACTTCAAAAGGGTAAGAGATTTGTGCTATTCATACAATCTATATAAACATGCAGATGAACAACATTCTTCGTTCTTCTTAGCCTGCATCCCTGCTATGTGTATCTCTTTTTCTACACCAACAACTCATAAAATGATTTGCCTATCCTCATTTCTGTACCTCATGGTTCATACCTATATTTGAAATCTGGTTTTGTTTTTGACCAAAGCATACTTTGTTGCATTAGTTGTCTATAACTGCATAAGAAATTAGTAAAAATTCAGCGGCTTTAAACAAAACACATATATTACCTCACAGTTCTGTAAGTCAGATGTCTGAGCACAGCAAAACTAGATGCACTACTCAGGATCTCACAAGATTGAAATTAAAGTTCCATCCAGTACCATGTTCTTAATTGGAGAGGAGGGTCCTTAAAATCCTCACTCAGATTGCTGTAGGAATTTAGTTCCTTTTGGTATATGGTTGAGGTCTCCAATTTCTTGCTGGGCTTTTAGCTTCTAGAGGCTACTCTCAGTCCCAGTCATGTGTTCTTCTCACAACATGACATCTTAGGTCTTCAAATCCAGCAGGAGAACCTCCTTCGAGATTCTTGTCTCTTTTAAAGACTTCTATGATTAGGTAAGCCCTAGCAGGATAATCTTGCTTTTAATTAACTCAAAGTCAAGTAATCAGGGACCTTAGTTACATCTGTTAAACCCTTTTGCCATATAATGTAATGTAATCATGGGAGTGATATCCCATCACATTCACAGGCCCTAGTCACACACCCAAGACATGGGTATTGCTCAAAACAAGTACGCCAGGATGGACAAAAATCTTTAGGGCCCTTTTAGAATCCTACTAACCCCACCTGTCAAGACTATCCAGTCTCCAAATCTTTATAGGTTCAACTTCTGAAAAGTCTCTTGATTGACCATATTTATCTTCTAGTTTTATCAGTGACCTTTCTTCCTACCCTCAGAAATCTTTTTATATACTCTACCTGGGCTTTTCCTTACTTCACCAAACTACCAAATATAGCAAGTTCTTTCACACTAATGTGCTCGCTTAATTCATGTAGTTCTCTCTTTTTTGAATAAGACAAAAATTTTTAGATCCATTATTTGATCCACTGAACCATGTGTAAATTAAACATGAATTTATTTCAGGAAGCATTTGGTGGCATCACCTATTCTAAGTCAGAAGAACTTACTTCTTCCTCTGGAGTTATATTATTTTCTATTTATGCATCTAGAATAGTGTTTATTCCATTGTATGATCATGGGTTATTTGAAAATTGCCTCTCTAACAAAATTAAGTTACTGGAAGGTAGATCATTGTTTTTTCATCATTATATTCCCAATACCTTGAAATATATTTTGAGAAGTGTGGGCATACAATATATACATGTTGATGTAAATTCAATCCAAGAGTTGTTAACTAAGATTCTGAACATATCTCAGGACTTCAACACATTCAATTTTGTCTATTTAAAACATGCTGTGTTGCCTAAAATTATATATGTGGCTTCTGGAAGAATCGCACAGAGCTCTCCAGTGTTCTCACAAACTGAGTAATGTGTGTGTGTGTGTGTGTGTGTGTGTGAGAGAGAGAGAGAGAGAGAGAGAGAGAAAGAGGTTTGGGGTTTTACTGATGGAAGACTCTGTCCTAGTATTGGAGGGTTAACTTTTATGTGCCCTCTCATTTGTTGACAGTAATTCTCTTCCTACTATATCAAGATAACACTCCAGACCCATTGTAAGAATGTGTTGCAAGTTCTGTCCTGGGCTACCTTGACTTATCTCTTTTCTCTGATTACAGAGTAAGTGATATTGTTATACAGTCATACAAACCTAGGTTCAAATTTCGTCTCTGCCATCTAGAGCTAGCCAGAGTTTTCCAAATAAGCACTTTACATCAGATTCCACTAATGTGAAACTGGTAGTTCACCATTGGCACTACTTCATAAGGATTAAAAGGATTAAATGAGATAACATTGTAAAACATATAATATGTTGACCAGTGTGCAGGACGTGGAAGTCACTTGATATTGGTAAATGAACATGAGGATGAGGATAAGAATGGCAGTGGCAGTGTGTGATGGTGGTAGTGGCCGTTGACCTTAGGACTTTGAGTGGCAGTTATAAAATGTGACACAACTAACCAGGAGACTTAAAATTGCATGGACACATTAACAGCCTGCTCTAAGCAGCAAAACAAATGGCTCATAGACCAATCAAACCTCCTCAGTCAGAATAGAATGTTCCTAGAAAATACAGATATCAGAAAATAGATTTCCACAATTTTCCTTAGGCACCCACGAGAGCTTTCTGCAGTTAATAAAGTCTCCCTCATTCTTAAAAGAAACCAGGCATGTAAAGTCTAATGTTTTTCTTGAATGCAGCAGTTTTACTTACAAAGTATAAGGATATGTTCTTTCCCACACTGTTCTCCATAAAGGGGCCTGAGGAGCTGGGGATGTGTTCTACCCGGAAATAGGTAGCATATATAAGAAGCCATATCTCAGGATGCCTGAAAGCTCTTAATAAGCTCCTGGTGAAGATTTCTGCATCCCCCCGAGTCTGAAGCTTCCTAAGGGTTCATTCTACTTCATGGCTTCCTTCTCCTTCTACTTCATGTACTTTTATAGTTTCCATGAAGGGACTGCTGTTACAGGTCTTTGATCTTATGTATATGTAAAATTTTCTTAAAAGTAAATTTGTGAGTAACCACACCCTCCAAAAAAACCCCACAAGATCACCCCTCATCTTCACACCACTCCCACACCCAACTGATAAACTTATCTTCCTCCTATATTATTTAGGTGAATTTTGTATATTTTTAGAAACCCCTCTGCTTGTGCTTCACTCCATCCCCCCAAAAAATCTTCATTTATTCTTTCATGGAACATTTGAAGTATCTTTCATATTCTAGGACTTCATACTGGTAATACAGAGAATAAAACAGAGTCTTTTCCCTCCAGAGCTCCTTGGAGGGAACCCCTTGTGGAAACAGACATAAAACTCGGTGATTACAATAAGGGATATTTATGATGACAGCACAGAAGAGTTGTGTTTATGCTGCAGGAAACTCAGAACCAGGTCTGTCAGGAGACATGGAGCACAGAGCGTAGGAAGAACAGAAGGTGACTAATAGCAGACTCAGCTCGCTTGGAACTCCCGGTGCCAGTGTAGTGGAGAGATGAAGCTAAATAGGGAGACAGGATCTATGTTAGGCATGAAGATCTTTTAGGCATCCTAAGTCATTTGAGTCTAAATAACATAATACAAATTACTCAGCATGGAACTTAATCTTTTCTCTTCCCTAGAAAAACTCATTTTATTCTTGTTATTTATTTATTTTACTGTTATTTTTATTATATTTTAAGTTCTAGGGTACCTGTGCACAACGTGCAGGTTTGTTACATATGTATACAACTGTCATCTTGGTGAGCTGCACCCGTTAACTCGTCATTTTTACAGCTCCACATGAAGCAGCTGAGGAAGTTGGGCACCTAATTTGAGAATCCCTAATATATTGCAGCGCTCTGCTTGGTTTCAATATCAACCTGAATGGTACAGATATCACATTTTCCTTGTAAACTCTGATATATCAGTTTACAGAAATGTCAATTTAGAAGACATTCTCAAACAGAACCTCAATACCCCATCGCCCACTCTTTCCAAGTCTACCTCAGATTAACCAGACTACTATTTTCAGCATTAGTTCTGACAGTTTTAAACAACCATTTTTTCAGATGGACTATAAATAAAAGCAAAATGTATAGACCATAGTATCGGATGTTGTTGAATTTAGAGTATAACATAGATAGCGGGGAAAAATAAGAAGTATAAGCTTTAATACTGAAAGAAAAAAAACTTAGAAATAAGAAAAAATATAAAGTATTACAAGAGAGAAAATAAATATACTTCAAAGTGGATTTTATTAAGGTACATATAACTATACTATGCAAGATTATCTGTAATTGACACCTCATAAATTACATTATTAAAGCATGAATCAAAATCGTTGCTTTCACAGTAACATTCTTAGTACATTTATTTTAAGATGCACCCAAAAATGTGGTTGCCCCAACTTCAAAATTACTTTTCAAAACTTTTCCTATCCATATGAAATTTAAATAATTTATGTTTGTGCTTGTATTGCTTAGAAATGAATGCATATTATATTTTCTCTATTAAACAGTAAATTTCTAGGAGCTATATTTTTCTTATCAAGTCAAGTATTTCCTAAGCTGCTTGTTTTTCCACTGGTTCAGGCTCCTACTGGGAGAAAGAGAGACCGCCATCTATGACTACTCTTAGTATATGGTATAATGTTTTGTACACAGTTTGTAAGTAACAACTCATTAAAATATTGTTTTAATTTAGATATGTTTAGTCAGATTTAAACACCTTAAGAATGAAGCCTGTGCCTTCCCTGTTCACTGTTTTATCCCTAGTACCTCCCTTCCACAGTGTTTGCCAAAATGAAGATGCTCAAAATATGTAAGTATATATGTGAAGTTATATAAAAATAAATTTAATTCAATAAGCGTGCATTAAGTAGCTATTATTAATAAAGCACAGTGCTTGTATCTGTGCAAGATACATCAATCCCCAAAGTCCAATGCCCATTTTCAAAAAGCTTCAGGTCAGTAGGGGAAGAGAAATCTGACTAACTATAAGACAAAGATTTATTAACAGCACCTGAAAGAATAATAAATGGAACAATCAGGAAAAGAAGGATGTGGGTATTTCAGTCAGAGAGAGCAAAATAATCAAAGACTGAGAGGCAATATATTCCTGGTGTTTTTCAGGAATATACATAATTCATCAAAGTGGATAGACCCCAGAAAACTGTTACTCTGTCATACATGATATTCCATAAATGTCTTGTTAAAGTGCAAATTTGTGGGCTCCATCTCAAGCACTTCTGTTTAATTAGTTCTGGAGCAGAATTGAGGAATCTGCACCTTAAAAACAAGTGTCAAGTGGTTTGGATGCACAGATGCTGGACCACATTGAGAAAACAGATAGATGCAAGTAGAAAGTGGATGTCATCTAATGAGTGTATTCAGTGGGTTGTATGAGGCCAGATCTGTGAAGACCCATTGGAATGAAGATCTTATGGAAGATGAAGAACTAAAAAAGTTTTGTTTTGTGGAAAGGTGTTAAGTGGAAATTACTTCATTATCTAAAAAGAAAAAGAAACCCTCATTATTGAACATTTATAAAATGCAGGAAAGTATAAAGAATATGTCAACAAAACAATATCCAGCTATCAAATATAAGCTGTTTCAATGTTTGGGATATGTTTATTTATACTTTTTAATATACATGTACACATATTCACATGAAATATATACACAATAGTAAGTACTTTGTATACTAACCTATCTTTTTTTAACAAAATGTAATTTATATTTGTATTGGTATTTAACTTGTTGCATTGTATTTTATATTTTATTTAGTCAATACCCTAAAGTAATTGTTTAAGCAGTTTCCATATTTTCATTGCAATGTATAATGAATGATGTGTTTAACATCACAATATATCTTTACATCCTTGCCCATTTTTCTTCTTTAGACATATATTTAAACAATGGACCCCCAGATCTTTTACTATTAAAATACAAATGCATTTACCAAAGTGACCTCAAATACTCTTTTAAGAATTAGGAAAGTAGTCCTTTTATTCATACTTCTTGCTTATTGTTCTTATTCATATTCTTCAGCCATTTACAATCTGTCTGGTGGAATAATGAATCATTACAAATAAACTGTAAGAATTACTAAAACCTAGACTAGACTTTGCCTACTGATCTATGTTATGTGAGACCTACCTTGCATAGCTACATACTCTAGAGGTGGTGAGACTGCCTAAACTCCAAGTATGACTTTACTTGTGCATGCTTTCAGACATGTTTTAACTGTGGTCCTATACTGTGCTAGGTTCAGTATTCATGACAGGATCAGATGTACCGGCATAATCTCTGCCCTCAAATAACCCACCATTTAGAACTGTGTAAATAGTAAGTTAATGGATCGTCAGAATAGAGAGAAAGCATGTTGAAACCAGCTTTTTCAATAAACAACAGTAACTCACAGTACTGAATGATCAAACATGGGTCAGGGAAGTCTTGGTAAAGAAGGAGTACACTCAAACTTCCCTAAATTAGCTTAGAGAGAAATACTTTGAACACAGTCTTGCGAATTTGCTTTGTCTTTATACTGTAGATTATGGGATTCATTACAGGAGGGATAAGCAGATAAACATTGTCAATGAGCGTGTGCACAAGAGGAGGGGCATGCTTTCCAAATCTGTACACTAGTGACAAACTGATCATGGGGATGTAGAAGATGGTAACTGCACTGATGTGAGAGACACAGGTACCAAAAGCCTTTTTCCGCTCCTCTGGGGAGGCAATTCAGAGCACAGAGTGGATGATCAGAGCATAGGAGAGGAGGATCAAGACGGAGTCCAAGCCAGCAGTAGAGATAACAATGGCCAGGCCAAACGCACTGTTGATCGATGTGTCTGTGCATGAGAGCTTCATCACATCAGGGTGGAAGCAGTAGGAATGGTGGAGCACATGACTACGGCAGAAGGAGAGGCATTTAAGGAGCAGGAGTAGAGGCACTAGAGCTGTTGTCCCCCTAAAAACAATTGCAAAGCCCACTTTAATAATCCATGAATTGGTTAAGATTGTGGCATATCTCAGTGGGTTACAGATGGCAATGAAGCGGTCAAAGGCCATTGCCAAAAGTACTGAGGACTCCATGAATGTGAAGCCATTTGGCCAATGCAGGCATCAAAACTGATTTCTCGAGCATTGAACCAGAAAATACCCAGCATGGTGATCAATGTAGAAAGACACAGATCTAGGTCCATGAAGGATAGCATGGAGAGAAAATAGTACATGGGTTCATGGAGGCTCGACTCAGTGATGATGACAAACAGGATCATGCCATTTCCAGAGATAACAATGACATAGAGACAACAGAATGGGATGGAGGTCCAGGTCTGAGGGGTTTCAAGGCCAGGGATGCCAGTAAGGAAGAAGACTGCAGAGTGGAAAATGCTCTGGTTGAAGGATGGCATGATGAGTGAAGAAGCAGATGTCTTCGAGGAAAAGAACCAAGTCCTGTAATAATGGAGAAGAAAAGTATTTTCACTCTCTTCTATATACCATACAATTTACGATCACTAGAGAACCACATCCTATTCTTCATTGAAAATGCATAGCCACTTACTGTTTTCTTAGATGTGTTCTTGAATGAACTAGGAGAGGACACAGACACTAAACTGTGCAAAGAAACCTGGTTTTTAGCAAGATTCCCATTATACTCCATCTAGGCTTCAGGATATTTATATATACATATATAAAACAGGAGATTAGATTCAATAATAGAAAATATTTTCAGTTCTATGACTGTATGTACATGGGCAGACAGGATATTTCTGGGCAACCATAAGAAGCACAACAGGAAATTCACCCTGCTTTTCTTCACTTCTCAGTTTCTGAGGCAAAAACCCTAAGGTGCATTAAAGTTTATAAGTCCATGTGACCCAATGAAAGTAAGATGACAAGATAATATTAAACATTTTCTAGTAAAAAACTCCTGATCAAATAAATACACAACAGCTGCTGAGTGAAAAAACAAATACATAAAACTAAGTACCAGGAAAGAAACAATTAAATCTAAATGGACCACAGTGGGTGATAATAGAAAAAAGGTTTGTTTATACAGGTAATAATTGAGAAGTTGATTATGTTCAAATGAAATTCTGCCTGAAAAAAAAAGATGGCTTAAATAACCTTAACAAGAACAAAGGAACTCATTGGAAAGTCATGGATAATAACTGGAGTATTTACCTGAGCAAGTTTCTTGATTTTCCATTTCTGCAAAAGGGTATTGAGAATAGATTGGCTGGGGGAAAGAGGTTTTCTCTGGAGATCTAAGTGTTTGCTCACCTAGATCCATAAATCTGTAGGATTGAAAACGTTTCTGTATATTGCTTCTTGTCTTAAGTTTTCTGACACTGTTTTTTATCTACAGAAAGAATGCTTGGTTTTTAACATATCTATGTTCCCCTTTCACTCACTCATGCATGTATTTACTCAAAAAAAATTAAATACCTACAGTGTTAGTGTGTGCATTAGAATCAGACTTGCTACTTTAAGAAGGTCTGTACATGACTCTGAGAAGGAAAATATTTGAGTGTAAGTTAACTTGGTTATCTTCATTGCAATCCCCTGAATGAATAGACAGGAACTTAGACATCAGTAAGAAGAATTGGTTACAGAAAGTGCGTTCAAGAGGGCATTTCTCTAGGTATTTGAGAAGAAGGAAAAATGTTCAATACAGGAAGGCTCTTTGAGTTCTCACTAAAATATATATATATGCTGGAAATTCTGAATTGAGAGGCAATGCAAGACAAAACAAAATATATGGATTTTTGAGTCAACCCTTGGATCTCAGTTAGAAGATAAGCTTCACTTTTTCACCTGCGACTTTACATACAAGAATCGAGACATGAACCAACTTCCACATCCTAGGGAAAATGACTCGTGCCCTGATAATGGAGCCTGAGAGTTGTGAAACTAATGTCTATGGTTGAAGTCACAGGATCAGTGACAAATATCGTAGGGTAATAAATCTAAAGAAATGAAGTCTGAGGACAGAGTGCTGGGGAACAGCAGTATTTAAAGAAAAGACCAGAAGAAGCATCCTCTAACGATATTGAGGAGGCATGGCCACTAAGGTAAAAATAACTCCCAGGAAAATACAAGGACCATTTTTCCTCAGACCTATGATCTTAGAGCCAGAAAAAATGGCTAGCACAACAGCATCTAAAAGTACCTGTTGAATAAATGAATGAACTGCTTCTGAAAATAGTGATAAACCCCAGCACTTAATATTTCCACATATGTGTGATTTCTGATATGTGGCCCCCTCAAATTATAAGTTAAATTCATGCAACCATAAGAACATATTTTAACATTGGAGGAAAACAAACAGTTTTCTCAATAATCTGATATTTATCTTTGAGACAAGGACTTTGCTCAAATTTGAACCTAGTGATAAAAACATTTATTTTCCCAGTTGAAGTAGAGAGCAAGTAATGACCTTAAGATCATACACTCTTTATTTTAAAAATGAGGAAGCAACCTCTCAATTTAATGTTCTTTTTATTATAGTAAATAAGCCCAATTTGCAAACCATATATCTGATTAGGGGTTAATATTCAAAATATATAAGGAACTCCTACAACTCAGTAGCAAAAACACAAATAACTCAATTTAAAAATGGACAAAGGCCGGGCACGGTGGCTCATGCCTGTAATCCCAACACTTTGGGAGGCCGAGGCGGGCGGATTACGAGGTCAGGAGATCGAGACCATCTGGCTAACATGGTGAAACCCCGTCTCTACTAAAAATACAAAAAATTAGCCAGGCGTGGTGGCGGGCGCCTGTAGTCCCAGCTACTTGGGAGGCTGAGGCAGGAGAATGGCGTGAACCCGGGAGGCGGAGCTTGCAGTGAGCCAAGATAGCCCACTGCACTCCAGCCTGGGAGAGAGGGAGACTCCGTCTCAAAAAAAAAAAAGGACAAAGGACTTGAATAGAGATTTCTCCAAAGAAAACATACAAATGGCCAACAAATATAAAATATAAAAAGATGTCAAGTGTTGACAAGAATGAGAAGAAACTGGACCTATTGTACACAGTTGGTGAGAATGTAAAATCATGCAACCACTGTGAAAAACAGCACATCCACTCTGTGTATATATCCAAAGGAAATAAATAGTCAAAGAGATATCTGCACTTCCATGTTCATTGCAGAATTAATTACAATAGCCAACACATGGAAACAACCTAAATATCCATCAACAAATGAATGGATAAAGAAAGCACAAGACATGCATGTCATAGAATACTATTCAACCTTAAAAGTAGTAATATTCTGACACATGCTACAACATGGATGAACCTGAAATGAAATACTTCATGATTCCACTTATATTGGAAGTATCCCTTAACCAAACTCATAGAAACAGAAAGTCGAATAGTGATTGCAACAGACACAGGGAGAGGGAAAAATGGGGGAGATGCTGTTAAACAGGTGTAAAGTTTCAGTTACTAAAGAAGAATTAGTTCCAGAGATCTGATATACAACATTTTACTTATAGTTAACAATACTGTATTGTGTGATTAAAAGTTTGAGTAAATCTCATGTTAAGTGTTCTTTTTTTTCTTTTCTTTCTTTTTTTTTTACAGGGTCTTGCTCTGTTGCCCAGGGTGGAGTACAGTGGTGCAATCACTGCTCACTGCAGCCTCAAACTTTCAGGCTCCAGTGATCCTTCCACCTCAGCCTGCCAAGTAAAGTACCTGTAAAGTAGCTGAGACTACAGGCACACACCATCATGCCTGGATAATTTTTTTTAAATTTTTTGTAGAGATGGGGTTTCACCATGTTGCCCAGGCTGGTCTTGAACTATTGAACTCAAGGAATACACCTGCCTTGGCCTCCAAAGTGCTGGGATTACAAGTGTGATTTTATCACAATAAAAATAAATAGAATAGCTATATTGTAAACAGCAAAAATAAAACATAAAAGAAAAACCCAACAGAGTAAGTACTCAGCTATATTTCTAATAAAATTAGTGGTAATGTATTTAATGTCTCCTAAGTGCCAAATAATTTACTTCGCTGAATCTCTGAGTCCCTCTTTCCACTGCACACAGCTCATAGCATCTTTCTTCAACTCCTACAATCAAAGGGAAACATAATAGGATTCTTGTAACAGAGGGAACTCTATTAGCAAACATGGGTCCAAGAACAGCTTTTTTTTTCTTTTTTCTTTTTTCTTTTTTTTTTTTTTTTTTTAGACAGAGTCTTGCTCTGTCTCTAGGCTGGAGTGCAATGGCACAATCACCTCCTCCTCCCAGGTTCAAGCGATTCTCCTGCCTCAGCCTCCCGAGTAGCTGGGACTACAGGCGCCCATCACCACACGCAGCTAATTTTTTGTATTTTAGTAGAGACGGGGGTTTCACCATGTTGGCCAGGATGGTCTCGATCTCCTGACCTCATGATCCGCCCACCTCAGCCTCCCAAAGTGTTGGGATTACAGGTGTGAGCCACTGCGCCCAGCCAAGAATAGCTTTTTAAAAAAATTCTATGATTCTTAAACCAGTCTTGAGTTGTCCTGCACTAAAACTAACAAGCAAATATTAAACTCTTCTTAAACAGATCTCTTTAAGTGTCTCTTTCTCCCCTACTGAGAATTCTTCCATGACAGGGCCTATAACTTAAACATCCCTGTCACCAGACTACCAGGAACATCGAAATAGCCCTCATGACAATGCTTCACATTCATTACTATCACAACACCATTATTGGGTATTAATAACTCCCTTTTATGGATGAGAAAGCAGGGTAAGATGAGATAATCGAGTCTCAGAGGAACCATATGACGTTCTCAAATTCATCCAACAAGCCAATGGCAGATTCAGGAATTGAGCTCTGTTCTTACTCCAAACGCCATGCTCTCGCAAACTCTTTATTTAATTTTTTTTTTTTTTTTCGTATTTTTTTTTTTTTTTTACTGTGGAATGAACAAACACATGCTGATGACTGTACTCTATATTTGGAATAACTATTTTGAATGCTACAACAATATTTTTGAGTTGACATAATGTATGAAAATATACTACTGAGTTCATGCTCACTAATTTACTCTGAACACTTCTGTGTTGACTTCATATACTATCTGAAGGTTATACAGTACCTGATCTACTTATAAATGTCTTCAGTGCACCACAACACTGACCTTGTGTGCAGAAGAATTCTGGGGTCTGGAAGGTGAGGTTATTTGATCCTGCCCCCTGCTATTTGAAGGATCATCCCACACAGCAGAGAATCTATTAACACAAAGCAAGTGAGAGTTGTCTCAACATCACTAACTTGCAGAAAGGTTCTGTACTACTACAGCTGCAGAATCAGCCCCTGATCAGCCCTGCCCCTTGACAAAGAGGTCCTCTTCTGCCAGGAGAAAACATAGGGAGAAAATTCAGGAATAGGAGAACTACCAGATTTGAGAGAAAGAGCCTTTATAAGGAGCCTAGAAGTCACCTGGTGAGAGTCATTTACCCAACAGAAAAACAAATTCCTAGGTGAGAACCCCATAGAGCTGTGTTCTGCTAACCCTTTGTGCTCCAAATAACAAATTGTAAAAGGCAACATATTTTCAGTCTGTCTTCACTCTTTCTTCCCCAAAAGATAATTCTACAGATGAACTGCAATTTCAGGTCTCATTCAAGAGCAATTTGAACCCTAAATAGCTGTGGGACCAGTGTACATAGAGCCAGAGTAAAGAAGTGGTGGTGTTAACGGATCATTAACAGCTGAGTTTGCTCAGCTGCCATTTGCCAATTTCACAGCAATCATAAGACATGGAACCCAAATAGGAAAGGGGTTGCTGAGTTACTACATTCACTGAAGGTAGTGCAGTGGTTTTCTGATTGAGGGCCCAAGCCCTCCCCTGAATTTCCTGGGAGTTGTTGCTAACCTGTGCATAGTCACAGAAAATGACAACTTAAGAGGAAGTGACTAAAGGAAGACTACAAAACTTTATGAGTCCCTTGTGTGTCCCTTGCTAGCTTACAGAGATACTAGGCTGCTCTAACTGTCCTAAAACTGCTACCAGTATGTTTACCACTGTGGTGGAGAATTAACCATGTTTGACAGACAGCTTCTATTTAAGCCGTGAACGCTCATAAATGACTTTCAGCTTTTTCATTAATATAGTGTTTCACAATTAATGGTGAGCTTGGAAGGTTGGTAAGTTTCAAGGACAACTATTTAAACATGTTTCTTGGTATAAGAGGCTGTATCAAGAGGACATTACCTTGCAAAGGCCTGCTATATGGAAGAAGAGGACGTGGTAACTATTCCCATTAGAGTTGCTACAGAGCAGATACCTGTTTAATTTTTTTCTTCTTCTTATGTTACAAGATGCTAGATCTCTAGGAAAATCTGGAAAGACGCATTTTTTCCCAGAAGTTCACAAAGAACCTGAGAAAATATGCTCTCTTTTTAGGTATCTTCTGGACTAATTGAAACACAATCTTCCCCCAGAAATACTTCAGCGGGTTGGGGAGAAATCTTAACAGTCCCAGATAAATGTGCAACATAATGTGTGAGACTCCGTGGGAAAAAATGCACAATTTAAATAGAAGCTTTCAAGATACAGAAGCAAAAACAGATGTCCAGGCTGTTACAGGGAAATAAATGTGAAAATTTTACTATCCATGCTAGGAATTCCAGTCTGAGGAGCACTGGTTCATGCTCACAGACACATGTGCAGGCTGATCTTCTACACACAGCTGCAGAAAATGGGACACAGAAGAACTTCAGGCTCTTTTTTAGTGCAAACTCCAGACATTTAAACCATTCACCAGCCATGGCCTAACAATCAGTGGTTACAAGAAGGGCATAATGATCAACATTCATTTTGACTAGTTGTATATTCTAATTGTACTGTCCCAGGACTTAAGTATGTTAAACACTTGCCTACACCCACCTGTCCATTAAGAGTCAATATAGATCATGACCATCCTGGCTAACACAGTGAAACCCCATCTCTACTAAAAAAAATACAAAAAAATTAGCCAGGCGTGGTGGCGGGTGCCTGTAGTCCCAGCTACTAAACAGGCTGAGGCAGAAGAAGGGCATGAATCCGGGAGGTGGAGCTTGCAGTGAGCCGAGATCGCACCACTGTACTCCAGCCTGGGCGACAGAGCGAGACTCCATCTCAAAAAAAAAAAAAAAAAAAATTAAAATAAAAAAAAAAAGAGTCAACATAGCATTGGTTCAACTGAAAGTATTTGGAACAAGACAACCTTGGACCAAAGCTCAGTTCTGTCACCAATCGTGTGACCTTAGGCTAACTGTGTAACTACATCACCTCTGTTTTTGGCTTTCAGTTTGGAGAAAATAGTTATACTGCTTTATAAGTCTATTTTGTAAAATAAGGTAACCCAGTATTGATCCATAAAAAGGTCTTAGCACAGTACACTTTGCACTCACTCACTCAAAATGTGTTATTAATCATTATAATTATTTATTTTTATTATTTATGATTACTAGTTTTCATTAAAATGGCAATTTTATTAAATTATCATTTAGCGCCTAGTATGTGTCAGATACTGTGTTCCAATGTTGAGATGAAAAGGTGTAGTATCTACTCTCAAGGAACTCATATATATGACAGATAGATAGACAACCATTATAACACAAATCTGGTCAGGACATTACCCTGCTTTCAATTCTTTGGCTTCCCAGGTCCTCAGAAATCTGGCCTTGCGACCCCTTGAGGTGGAGAAACATTCATTTCTACTCTTTCTCCTTCAGTCACACAGAACTCATTTTCAGTTTCCTAAACATGGCATGGTTTGGCTCAGGTCTGAGCCTTCTTTCATTCTATTCTCTGAGGCAGTATTATGATGTTTACTGATTCCTCAACTCTGTTTCAAATATAATTCAAAACAGTTTTATTTTTTATTTATATTAAAATTAAAATAGCTTTTTATCCTAGATTTTCTGATTTGCAGATCGTGGATAAACTAATGGAAGCTTAACTCTGTAGCGTTTTTTATCCTTTTTTAATTTTTCTTTTTAGTTTCCCTACTTTGCAGTGCCCTAATTTGGTCCTCAGTCCGCCAAGCAGATGAAACACCACAGCTGTTGACTGTGCCTGGAATATTTCCTTAACCTTCTGTCATCCCCTCACCCTACTCTACTCTCCTGCCCTCATTACTAGCTCCCCTGACAAAACCCTTTTCACTCACTCAGATCTCATATTATCGATTACATTTGGTTAGCCTCCCTTGATCACACGGGCTAAATTGTCCCAGCACCTAGGTGATCTATACCAGCACTTCACAAATATGAACAGCACATTAATGCTCTAGGTATCTTGCAAAAGTGCAGGTTCTAATTCAGAAGATCTAATTTTCTTTTCATTTCCAACAAGTTTCCAGGCGATGCTAACATTATTGGTCCTTCAATAGCAAAGATCTCTGTGAATACCACTTATAGAGTAATTATAACACAGTATTTTAATTTCCCATTTACTTATTTGTATCCCCCACTAGACTTCAAACTGTGTAATATTTGGGGTGATATCTATTGTGTTCACTGTTACACCCTCAGGATCTTGTTCAATGCCAGATATATGTAGATTATACGATATTTCTTTTAATAAATGAATTAAGAACTATAATGAAGGCATGTGCAACAAGATATAGTGGGAGCAGAGAGGAATGGAATAAATAGGAATATTAGGAATAGCCAGAAGTTCACAGGGAGAGGTAAGGGTGAGTGACATTTCTATACACACCAAAATTGAATGGTGAGTGTTGGCCATATAAACATGGTAGGAAAACTGCTAAATCCAACGTGGCTGGATCCAGGAAAAGACGTGAATGAGACTTTTATCAGACCGTGGAGGGCTAGTAGGTGATATGGAGTTTTAATAACTTTTCTAAACAGCAGTATAAACAAAATGGTTTTTGACATAGTGTCTTAATCTATTTCCTCGTGCTCTAACACAATACCAAATACTAGGTAATTTATGAAGGAAAGAAGTATATTTAGCTCACAGTTCTGGAGGCTAGGAAATTCAAAAGCACGGTGCCAGCATCTGGAGAGAGGTTTTGTGCTGTCATTACATAGTGGAGGGCATCACATGGCAAAAGGGCAAGGGCATGTGTGTCAGCCCAGATCTCTTTTTCTTGTTATAAATCCACCAGTCCCATCATGATGACCTTATCTAATCCTACTTATCTCCCAAAGGTTTCATATCTAATCAAGATATGAATTTGGGAATTAAATTTCCAACATGGGACACATATTCAAACAGTAACATGCAGCAACCCGTTTTTGTTGCTGTTGTTATCGTTTGTTCTCTTTTAAGTTTATTTCTACAATTTCAATACATTAACCTTGTATTACCTGGTTTGCCTCTGACCTCTTGCTCCTGTATCAAATTCTGTTTCTTTTATATCCTAAACTGTTTGCTCCTTGTACTAGTCTTAGCCCTGAAACTTGTTTTTCTATTTCCTGATCAAGCATGACCATCCACTTGAGCTGCTATATGCACAAATTTTAAAGGTTGCATAACATCCCAGGACTGGGTATAAATGCTTTATATATTCTGCATCATTGAGAATTTTTATCTATATTTTTACCACTGTAAATAATGGGGCAATAAATTTTCCTGTACATAAAATACGTGCATTTCTGATATCTTCCTTTCAATAAAGTTTTAGAAATGGAATATTATGGACATTTTAGGACAATAAAATATACTGGAAAATCTGCTTCCAGAAAGTTCATGCAAACATTGTAAAACAATGCCTAGTCCACTGTAACACAGCAACACAACACTGTGTATTATGTGTTTTAAAAAACATTTGCTGATTTGATAGGCAAGAATATTTTACTGTTTACTGTAGTAAAATGTTGACAGTCAATAAATGAGACTTATTTCAAGTTCCTAGTGCAGAGTTTTCCTGTCTCCAATTTGGTACTTCCCATTTGGATTACCAAGTTTCAGAAACATTAGTATGAAGTCAAATGACATCACAGACTATGATATGTTTCCTGGATTCAATGGTGTTAATATTAATGTACCAACAAGGTGTGTTGCTATGTAATTTCATGGAGGAACATTGAACTGGAATTTTCAGAAAGTTTAATTAAATTACCAACTACTGTTCTGCTAGGCTGGCATGAGAATAGGGCAGTGAGAAGAGTCATATTTTGAAGTATGTGTACCAGTGTGTGTATTGGTGCTTTGACCAGTATGCACACTAGTTTCATTTTCATGTACTAAGCTCTGGCACAAAATTTACATGATACCACTATAGTAACTTTATTTTTCTTATAAGAGTAACATTCTTTCAACCATAAGAATAAAAATATGTGACTATTCCAAAACAGTTTCTGAGACTAATGGGAAAAGAGTCACAGCCCTAGAATTTGCCCAACTTGGTAGGCAAAGTGTTTTCAAAGGTCTCAAGAAATTTACTGTGAGGAAACACAACAATAAAAAACCTTTATGTGCAAGGTATAAGCATGCACAAGTGACAACCTGTTAACATTCGGTTTGGCGCATCAGCATGCATGAAGGCTTTTGGGTGTAGACGACTCAAATTGAAAGTAGTGGTGGATGGATGGTCATGTGAAGGCTTGAGTTTTGAAAACTGAAAGGGTGTCAGATAGCCCAGGCTTTGAATACTGGTTGTGCCATTTATGACTGAGAAACCTAACTAAGTTACTTAAACTCTAACTTTTGGTTTAAACATAGTTTAAGACATAAATCAAACTAATAATGGATTCTTCTACCGAATTTATTATTGCAGAGTTGTGTAAGTCAAAAGTTGACATGGATCTCACTGAGCTAAAATCAAGGAATCATCAGGCTGCATTTCTTTATAGAGGGGATAGGGAAACAACAATTATCTTATTTTCTCCTTTTGGAGGCTTCCCACATTCCTTGGCTTGTGGCCTCCTTCTGCCATCTTCGAAGCCAGCAACAGTGGATCAAATCCTTCTCATGCTGCCATCTCTTTCATTCTCCACTTTTAAAGACTCATGTGAATATATTGGGTCCACCCAGCTAATCCATCTAATCTCGCCATCTCAAGTTATTTAACTTTAATCACATCTGCAAAGTCCCTTTACAATGTAAGGTGACATATTCACAGATTCCAGGCATTGAGACATAGATATCTTTGGGGGCCATTATCCTGCCTATCGCAAACACTTGGCATAGTATCGTGGATGTAGAATGCATAATAAAATATTATTGTTCTTGTTATTTATTGTTTTTATTACACTATGAAGAAGAAAATCACTCAGGCTATCACATTTTCAGTAGTGAAACAGACTTGATAGTGGGGAGGATATAATATCGGAAGCAGGGAGAATGGTTAGGAAACTACTGAAATTACTCAAGTGAGAGATAATTGTGACTTAAATAAAGGTGACATTTCTGGAGATGATAAAGAGTGATCAATTTCTGGTTGTATTTTTCAAAGAGATTGACAAAATTTACTGATGGATTAAATGCAGGATGTAAGAGACAGAAACCGAGAATGAATCCAAGCCCCACATGCCCAAAGAGTGGTCCAAAATTAGTGGGAATATCTAAGGATTTAAAGAGGCCATTAAGTAGACAAGATGGACAACTTATAGCAATCTATGCATTCTATTTATTAAAGACTAATGAGAGCAATAGTAACCTGACAGAAGGTGACATCAATCACCCATCTACCCACAATTTTTCTTGATATAATACAAGATTTTCAAAATTTGACTACAAGTAGGGAGAACCCCAAATTATTGTGACTAATTCTCTTCAACCTGGTAGGTTGGGACTTCAAAATATAAAACAGGTCAAAATTACAAAAAATAAATGAAACTGTATTTTATGCACAACTAAGTTGTGAACTAAGACTTTTACCTACCGTATTCACCAAACATTTGGTTCATGCCTCTAGGATAACCTTATCATTGGTTAACATGTAATTATTGGTTAACCTATCTTCTACACTAAAATCCTAAACAGTAAGAATTATGGTGTATTCTTAAAAAAAACTCTATCACTGAGCATAATGTTTAGAATATGGGACATTCTTATGAAATATTTACTGGATATATGTATGGATGAGTAAATGAATTATTTTTTATCTATAAGAGAAAGACTGCTGCTGCAAAGAACCACAAGCAGACTAATGAAACCATGCTGCTGTGAATAATAATAGATACTGAGGAGTTAAGGGCTGGAGTTGGACTCTCACTCATAATAGGAGATGCCATTTAGCAATTTGATACAATATTTTGTCTTTTAAAATCTCCTTCAGAGTGACTGCTAGTGATTATGAGGTTCCTTTTAAGGGTAATGAAAATGTTCTAAAATTGAATTGCAATGATGTTTTTTGCACAGTTCTGTGACTTTACTAAAAACAATTGAATCATACACTATAAATGGGTGAATTTTATAGTATGTGAATTATATATCAATAAAGCTGTTAAATAAAAAAGCTTTTGAGTAAATGACACATGAACAAAAAGTTACATCAGCCCATAAAGCACATAGCCACCATAAGTAATTGCATAATGAAACGGATATAAAAGGACTATATGAGGCAAAAGAAGTCTTCTGGGAATCTCCACACCCTGAAGACACAGTGAGTTAGTAGCACCACCACCAGGAACTGGCCTCTCAGCTCTGTGCCTGTCTCCAATCAGGCTGGAATAAGTCTCCTCATATTTGAAAGCTTGGCCCTCCCCTGGAATCTAAAGCCTCTCAGCCTTCTGAGTCAGCCTGAAAGGAACAGGCCGGACTGCTGTATGGGCTCTGTAAGTAAAACTGTTTTGTTCAATGAAAATGCTTGACTCTAGATGAATTGGACTTTCTCACCCACAGGGAATAATTTCTTCACAATGTGCAGAATTAGATTAGATGTTGGGATGGTGGGCTGAGGAGGATGGTAGAATTTGCAGAATTATTTATTCTCAGGAAATAGGTAGAGAATGGGTATTTTGTTCTGCCTGATACAGGTTGGATAACTTGTTTTTCGTCAAATGGTTTAATTAGTGTGCTAATATATTTATCACAGTCAGTGAATCTCATTTCTATGCCCAATAGCTATTACTAAAAATGAAAAATTACCAATTTCGAGCACGTTGCATGCCAGCTACTGGTATTAGACACAGTGCATACCCTGTCTTATAGATGAAGAAACTGGATCACAGAAAGTTTGTATTATTTGTAGATTTCAGTAAAACAATTGTTTTTGAGAGCATGAGCTTTGGAATTAAAAACACCTGGGTTAAAAATTCAGCTCTGACTTTCACTAGTTGTGTGTGATTTCAAATATGTTTCAGAACTTCTGATACTCAGTGTCTTTACCAGAAAAATTAATTTAAAGTGAATCTAATAATACTTGTCGCATGACGATATAGTAAGAATTAAAATAATGCTTATAAAGCACTGAGGACAATAATGTTCACAAAACAAGTGTCCAGTAAATGGTAGCTATTTCTATGAGTAATATTTTTATTAATGGTGTAGATGGTCTCAAAACTAGTTAGTGTTTGAGCAATATTTTTATTAATGGTGTAGATGGTCTCAAAACTAGTTAGTGTTTGAGCTAGAATCTGAACCCAGGTCAGTTACACACGATAGCCATACCATTGCCAATAGCATGGAGAATACTGATGACACTATACGGTCTAGTTCAGCAGATTAAGAGAGCCACAAGCTATAGCTTATAATAGTGCAGTGAAAGAAGAGTATCATCATAATCTGAGTAGGCAGGAAAGTTAGTTGAGAGAATATACCTTATTTCTGAAGAGAGAAAATGAAGGTATGTATGAATTGCAGAGGATGGGTCGGAAAGATTTGAGAGTGAAAGCAGCACAAAAGAGAAGCTTGGGAGAAATTTAGTGCCTCCTTCTAAGAATATTCATTAGTCCCCCTCTAGTCTTGGATATAAACGCTTAAGATTTTTTCAATGTAAGAAAAACACAATGAAATAATAGCTTCAAATACCCACTACTAACAATTGCTTGGCCTTCTTATATAGACCTCCCGAGGTTCTCATTTTTTGCATTTCAGGAGTAGAATCAATTAAAAACTAATCTTTATATGTAAGGGATGAGAGAGAGAAAGACGAGGGTGTGTGTGTGCACACATGTGTGTGCATATGGTGGGTAGTAATTTTAATTCAGTGATTTGCTAGAGTTCGATGCCATTTGCTGATAAATGAAGCAGGAGGAAGAGCCAAGTTTGGAAGGGAGGAGAGAATGAGTTCTATTTGTCTCATACAGAGGTTGAAGTAACTGAGTGATGATGGGTGAAGATGTCCCTCAGGGGTTGCCATAGTATTTTATTTACCTTTTATTCACCACGTGAAGCATGGAGCTTTGTTCTCCAAAGTGCTATCAATTATGTTTCTAAATTACAGGTTTGATTGCTTCACTATATTTTCACATTTCATTACTACCTTTACACTTAAAACCAGAAACTTTGCCACAGCATTAAAGATTCTGCTAACTTTTAAAACATAGAACTCTGGAGATGCCATAATTAGATTGCAGATTTATGAGTCTTCTGGATATAAGTGCTATTTAAAGCCATGAGAATAACCAAGATATCTCAAGGAGAGCATAAGAAAAGCAAGGAAAGAAGAGATACTTCTTGGGAGAAAAGCAGACTCCTCTAGAATCCCACAATTTATAAGGTAGAGAACAAAACCATTGTTTGACAAACAGAAAAAAAGAAAAAAAAAACACCTCACAGAATAACCATCATTGAAGCTAATGAAGGAGAAAGTTTCAAGGAGGAGGAGGTAAACATTGCCGAAAGTTGAGATGAGGGAGAGAAAAACAAATCTGAGATTAAACTTTTGGACTTGGCATGTAGAAAATCACGGGTGACATCATTTGGAGGATTTTCAGAGTCATTAGGGAAAGAATTCAGATTGTTACTGAAGGTGAAGGAATAATAAACAAAAGCGGATTGTTCTCCAAAGGAATTTTTATCCTTATAAAAGATACAGCAGGAAATTGAGAAAGAAACAGGGTTTATGTCTTGTATCCCTCACTATCACTATCAAAGCACAAGGCTAATTATGAAAACTATTCAATATATCCTGGTTGAAATGAATGGTTTGGAAATATCTATATAAAACTGTGGGAAGCTTTTATTGTTGAGTTAGAGTAAAACTTGAGTATTGCAGACTGCAAAAAAGCAACCAATGGTACTAAACAAGATACTAAAGAGGGAAAGGAATTTTGTTGGCATTAAATGAGAAGAGATGGAAAATGATTTATTTATTAAAAGCAAAGCTCCTTGCTTCCAGTGGTCAATAAAAGGTGAATAAAATGTTTAGAAATGTCTGGCTCTTGATGCTCTGCAAAAATTTAAGTTCATTACACTTTCCACGAAATTCAAGATTTTCATGATTTGACCTCTGGTGCTTTCTCTAGCTTCATTTAGCCTCACATTTAAGACTTCGATACACCCCTTCTCTTGTAGTTATCCAACAAACTGCCTTATGTTATTCTTTCATTCATGTCTCTCCTCATGTTATCAATGGCACTGCAAAAGCACACTTCTCCTGTTTTTCATCTTTATAAACTCACATCTACCCATCAAAACTTCACACAGTTATAAGTCGTACAGTCTGTTAAAATTCTTGGAACTGGCTCTTCTTGACACAAACAGACACATTCATGTATGCACACACTCCAAATCTGCCACTCCACACTATTATCTCTTCTGTCTTATCTGTTAGATACAACCTATCCTTATACACTCTACAACTAGTAGCATTTATCTGTTTGTCTGTTTGTCTCTGACACTGCTGATATACACTGTCTGGCATGTAGTGGATATTTAAAATTAGTCATTTTTTATTTTCAGTAAGAGTCCCTAGACTCTTGACACAGCAAACTCGGCTCCCTGTATATGTATACATATAGTTCAGTTCAGTTTGAACTGAACCAAGTGTTCATGGTTGATAGTCAGGAGCTAAAGTGGAGTTATTGGCTGTGGAAAAGAATAAGGTACCCTCTTGTCTCTGAGCCCAGAGTGAATGTAGGAAGGGTGCAAGAAGATATGGTTGTAGAGTGATGGAAAGGAGAGAAATCATTTCTTTTTTGCTGGGCCCAACACAGATCAGGTCAAACTATATACACTATGGTTTTCTTTTGTTTTGTTTATGATCTCTCAGCAAGAAGGAGGAAAAAACTGCCAAGAAGAATGAAAATAGGCAATGAATAAATTGTTGAAATGAAGTAATGGGAACCGTGAAGAAGTTAGGATGAAAGAGAAATTATTCAAATAGCAATTTAATTTTTTAAAGTGGTTACATAAAATTTCCTACAACACAATGACAAAAATTACAACTCAGACATTGCATGGGAATTAAAAATCATGAAAGCCTGAATTAATTGACATAAATGAAGCCCCTCTGTACTTTCATAACCATTTGTATTATTCATCAATGTATATGAGATATTGAAGTTACTGAACAATGGTTCTGCTCTCTCTCTCTCTCACTGGATTATAAACTCTGTAAGAGGGGTTTTATTTGTGTTGTCCTTTAGCTTCTAACATAGCACTATGTAAGATCCAGATACTCAGTTAATGTCCCTGAGAGAGTAAAACAAGATCAAGAGAAGAAGTGTTACAAGTGCATTACTGCTCAACACTTCTACACAGGCCATTCTGAAAGCCTGGGAATTCTTCATCTCAACTTATATAAAACGCAGAAATCTTTCAAGCACTGGTTTTTCTAGAAAGCCTTCTCCAAATTCGACAAACCACTGAATGCTCTCTTTCTGTTAATTCCGTTTTAGTGTGTTTTGGTTTATAAAAATTATTTTATCGTATTTCTAGTTGACAAATAATATGGTATATATTTGTGGGGTAAAATGTGATGTTGTAATACATGTATGCATTGAGGAATGATCAAATCAGGCTAATTATCATATCCATCACCTCAAATATTTATCATTTCTTTGTGGTGAGAACATTTAAAATTCTCTCTTTTTGTTTTCTTGGAAATATACTATACATTAACTATAAGTCTTATTTCTCTAAGAGGTTTGATCATACATTTTAGATATTTTCATCACTCTCCCGATGACACGTTATTCCAGAATCTAAAGCTATAGTTTCATTATTTGGCCAAATCATGTAACCTAAAATTTCTTATTGTTCCTCTAGTTTTCTGTTAATTTTAGTTAAATCCCTACCCTTTTTTTCACTAAGACTTCTTTCGGTGATCCTTGAGGTGGCACTTCATCAGGGTGAATGTGTGAGTCTGGATACGTTGAGGTTCCTCTCCATCCTCTCTTTTATCAACACTTACTGTCAGCCACCCAGCACCCTTTCTTTTCCCCCGAAGAATAGTTACCCTGCAACTAGCTATCTCTCATTAATTGAGCCCTCTGCAGCCAAAGCCCTAATCTCTGATTTTCCCTTGACCCCCATCTTCAACTCACCCATACCCATCTACCTTTCTGCAATTCCGTACTCAATGAAAAAAGAAATGTGATGTTTGCAATAAAGTTATACTTTTCCCTCCCGAAACAAAACAGTAACATTCCATTAGTTATCTCCTAAGAAGTATGTCTTAACAAAATAGAGAGATTCCGTTCTGGAGAACTAGTCTTCAAGCGGACTGAAGAGAGAACTGTGTTGGAAGGTGGCAGCACACTCTATCAGGTGGGGGCCGCCTCCTGTCTTCCTAAGCCTGGTGGGAGGTCTGTATTCTAATTCACCATCTCTTCCAAATGTGACGCCAGGTATCACATTGTAAGGGTTTATTTAATAGTTAGATGCTGAAGCCATTTATTTGTCACTTCCTATGTGTGACTTTGTATTATAATGATCTCTTTCTTCATATTTTCTGGCTTCCCAAATTGTCTGTAAGCTTCTCTGTTTTTCACACTTACGACCAATGTAATATTGCTGTTCCACAGCCCCAGTGAATTTTTCTCTGGCAACAACCATAGAGGAAAAATAACGCACTACCTCTTTAGCACAATTTCAACATGCCAGAAAGAATGAAATATGATTGGCAAATTTGGGGTAAAGTGTTTATTATTAGTTCGGTTATCTATGGCTGGAATGATCAGAGGACTGGTCACATGATATAAACACAGCTGCCAGCAAAGTGCCCTAGAGAAGAAAGATTGTACACTGAGGCAAATTCAAAGACAAAGCAAAGTATCCACTACAGCAGTTGAAATCTGACATTTTTTAATCAATTTAAATGAGTCATTCATAGTTTCATATTATATAAATACTCATGTCAGTTTTCTGTACAATAAAATTATTTTTAATTCGATCAATACACAAACGAACGTAGCTTTTTTTTTGTTTTAAGCTCTCACCTTGTTCTGTACTTTTAATTCAGCATGTCAGCTTTGCAGACTATCACCTCCACTTCCATCATTTTCCTGCTCACTGGTGTTCCTGGGCTGGAAGCCTTCCACACCTGGATCTCCATTCCCTTCTGCTTCCTCTATGTAACTGCTCTTTTGGGAAACAGCCTGATCCTCTTCGCTATCATCACTCAGCCCAGCCTCCATGAACCCATGTACTATTTCCTCTCCATGCTGTCTACCACTGGCCTTGGCCTATCCATATCCACTCTGGTCACCATGCTGGGTATATTCTGGTTCAATGTGAGGGAAATCAGCTTTAATGCCTGCCTGTCCCAGATGTTCTTTATTAAATTCTTCACTGTCATGGAATCCTCGGTGCTGTTGTACATGGCTTTTGATCGTTTTATGGCCATCTCTAATCCCCTTAGGTATGCCATAATTTTAACTGACTCCAGAATAGCTCAAATTGGAGTGGCAAGTGTCATCAGGGGGATCCTAATGCTGACACCAATGGTAGCACTTCTTATAAGACTTTCCTACTGCTACAGCCACGTACTCCACCACTCCTACTGCTACCACCCTGACGTGATGAAGCTCTCATGCACAGACACCAGAATCAACAGTGCAGTTGGGTTGACTGCCATGTTCCCTACTGTTGGTGTAGACTCAGTTCTCCTCCTCCTTTCTTATGTTTTGATCATTAGGACTGTCCTTAGCATTGCTTCCCCAGAAGAGAGGAAGAAAATCTTCAGCACATGTGTCTCCCACATTGTGGCTGTTGCTATAGATTACATTCCATTGATCAGCCTGTCCTTTGTTCACAGATTTGGGAAACAAGCCCCAGCCTATGTACATACTATGATTGCTAACACCTACCTGCTGATTCCCCCTGTAACGAACCCCATCATCTACAGTGTGAAAACCAAACATATGTAGAGCTGTGATAAAAATTCTGCATTCCAAAGAAACATAAAATTGTAGAATTCCAGCACTAGATGGACCCCTCAAGATGGTATACTTCAGGTCATGTTACCAATTAAAAACAAAAACAACCAAAGAACTGGTGCCCATTGAAGCTAAGCATATAATCATTTAAAGTTAAAGCTGGAATGCATCTAGAACATCAGCTAGTTTGACTACTTTATTTCCCAGATGAGGAGGTGAAGACATGGAATGGAAGAGATGAACAGCCTAAAATTAGCCTTACATCTAAAAATTCTCCTTCTCACACCACTGTTGGGTCCAAACTGTTGTTGCCTTCTGTCCCTGCCGACAGCCTTTCTATTATTATCTCATCTACTTCATAGCAGTTAGAATGACACATTATAGAAAAGTCACTCCTGTGTGAGAAATAGGTAGTATTTTCCAACTGTTCTAGTAATTTCGATTGCCATTTATTAGTTTCTCTGACAAGTCATGGTTCTAAGTGTTTTTTATGTGTATTAACACATTTTATATCTAAAACAATGTTATAAGATAATCACTTTTATTATCAATAAGAAAATTGAAGCATGAAATGTTAAGTAGCTTGCTTAAACAGCTAGTAACTGGTGTTGCTGATGGCAGAGCACATCCATGCAGACTGACTCCAGAGTCCCCCACACTCTTAACTTTAATGCTATATTGCTACCTATAATATAATATATAGGTATATAATTTTTATATAATTTATATTTCCAAAAATTATATGAATATCTATATAAACTTATATTTATAAATTATATGCTTATATATATAAATTATATTTATATTTATAAATCTAAATATAGAGAGAAGTTCAGGTAATTTTTACTAGGAAACATAAAGAAGTAAAACAATTAATTTTTAAAAACCACCACTCTAACCTCTAGAAATTTTCAGTCAAATTAGGGAGAAAAAGCTCAAATCAAATCTTCAAACCTTACAAATATATTTCTACTTGATGATCTTTCCTGACTCAAGCATATTTCAGTATTTCTCTCAGCCCTCCATCAACAATCTGCCCCAACAGAAATGGAAAGTGACTACAAATGAATTATGGTCATTTACTTATGCATTTTTAAATTTGTGTCATAATAGTCATGTAATGGCTTAATCCAGAAAGAGAATTAGTTCCACCCTGGGTATGTCCATTAATTCTCAAAATTTTTAAAGCATGTATTTCAATGCCACACTAATATCACTAATTTAAGATGGGCTTTATAGATCCAGAAATGAAGTAGAAGTAATCATTCATATCTACAGGCTTCCCCCCACACTTTATGCAGATCTCTGCCAACTGCACCTTATTACAGGGCCTTTGATGTTATAATAATAATAATAGTAATACCTTTCCCTCAATTTCTTCCTATATTCACTCTCATCCTTACCTGCCTTATTTTTAATTTTTAGCATTTTTATTCCCCAACGTATTACATATAGGCTGTTTCTTTTCTGGTTTCCTCATCATTCCCTATAGGGAATTTATTAAATGACTATAGTACTTATAGTACTGTAAGAATTATGTCAAATCCTCAGCCTGTTTGATCACAACATTTCAGTTTCAATTATTGTTAGTCTTCATCTTTATATGTTGGCATGTCCTGAGACTTTGTTCTCAGACCTTTATGCTTTGTCATAATCCCTTCCTTGGTCATCCCGTTCAGTATTATGTCTTTAAGTACCATCTCTATGCTGACAAAATCCAAATTAATATTTGTAGTTCAGACTCATCCCACTGCCTATGTATCAGTATCATTACTTGAATGTCTCATAATCATCTTAAAATCAACATCTAATATACACTAATATTCCCATCAAGGAAAAAGCATGCTCACCCACAGTCTTCCCTAACTCAGTAACTCTACCTTCCAGTTTGTTGAGACAAAGCACTTGTAGTTATCCCTGATGCCTTTCTATCACTCCTATGCTACATCTGCATGTTCTGGCAACCCTTTCTTCTAGATATCTCAGATATTGATGTCTAAAATCAAGTCACTTTATACCACTTCTACTGCTACCACTGTGATGCAAGCCATCATCTTGGACCTAAATTATTATAACAGCCTTCTGGTGGGTCTTCCTTCATCCACATTTGCTTTACAGTCTATTTTCTCCCATAGTGAAGTTAGACTGATTAAACTAATCAGTTTAATACACAAGGTAGATCAAGTTCAATATACCTCAATGGCATCCTGTCTTACCTAGGAAAAATTCACAGTCACTGTAAAAACATGTAAAGATCTATATGATCTATATTCCCTCCATCAGCCCAATATTATCTTCTACTGCTCTGCCAGTGATTCACTCTATGTCACCCACACTAGCTTCCAAATATTTTCTTAAACTCATCAAGCATGCTTCAACATCAGTTTACACATGCTATTCTCACTACCTGGAATGTTCATCCTCCAGAGACCCACATGACTTACACTTCACTTTATATAGATCTCTGCTCAAGTGCACCCTATTACAGGGCCCTTGATGTTATAATAACAACAGCAACACCTCTCCCTCAATTCCTGCCTGTATTCACTCTCATCTTTATCTGCCTTACTTTTAATTTTTAGCATTTTTATACCCCAGTATATTACATAAATGTTATTTATTTTCTGGTTTCATTACCACAACATAATGTTTTTGAGAATAAAGAATTGGTCCATTTATGCTATCTCCCAGCCCTAAAATAGGGCCTGCCACATAGTAAAAATAGTAGAATGTCTTAATGATATGGCTCTGTTTACCTCTTAAGCTTCATTGCTTCCCCTCTGTACAATGCCCCAGAGACAACAAACAACCTGCATGTCCTAAGTCCCAGTAAAGAATGTCCTGTCCCTTTTAAGCCTACCTCCACCTAGAGCATTCTCACTCTGTTCCTTCTCCTGACTTAGAATAGAAGGGGCTCTCCTTCAGGGACTTTTCCTGACCTCTCTGGTCTGTCTGGTGCCCTTTCCAGGTGCTCCTGCAGCACCTTGTTCTTCTCTCTCAAGACAACTCCTTCCAAACTCTCTTGTCACCATTCTCCCCACAACAAACTCTGAGCTCACTTCTTGGGGTCAGGGACTGGGTCTATTCACTGTTGTTTCCACATTTCTATCTATAGTGTCTGCTCCATTGTAACTTTTACTCTTCATTGAATTAATGAATTAATAGTGTCTTTGATGCGTAAGGATTTTGATGGCATACAAGAAGATAACAAAGTTCTCCTATACCAGAAAGTTCTTCGTATCTACAAATATATTTTTGTGAAATTTCACATTTTAGAGAATACCATGCCAAGTACTGCTATTTGGTATAAAAAGTTCGCTCTTTTTCATATGATCTAGTATACACTGATCCTAATCTTGTGAAGCCTTATTCCCACTTTCCAACATAAAACTTGCTTTGTCTAGTGAATGAATGTAGGTAATAGTAAAACTTAGGAGGCCACTTTAAAGAGGTGATTTATATTTTGAATAAACTTCCAGTTTATTTCTACATATTTCTTTCCCCTTCTATTCCCTAATATGTACCCCCACTGATCATCTTTACATATCTGTAACTCACAATGAAGCAAAAACAAAAATCCAGAGAAGCTACAGGCAGATCTGAAGTGGAAAGATGGAAAAGCTCAGATGATACAGGCCTACAGACTAGGGTTATGTTTATTTGTTTCCATACACTACTATTACAGAAGATAGCAAATAGAGCTGAAGGAAAAGGATGGAGATACTCAGAGTCCTAAAAATAGAAAGGAGAAAAAGGAACATCAACCTCAAGGACAACTGAGATGTTCGCACAACTTCTGCAGATTCTCTTCCCCCACCTCACCTCACAAATGCTAACCTGTGGATAGTCCTCCTGTCCAACAATCCTGGCAGCTTATAAGCTTCTATCTATAGGAAATTGATAATGTAGATACCGAGATTGGGTGGGTTGCAGAACAAATGTCATGCTCTGACCAAGATGCATAAGCTCACAATGAGTTGGGGACTTTCCTAAAAGCCAGAGCACTAGTAGTCACATGGCCACTGTTGTAGCTACTTGAACATGGTAGTGGTAGTGAAGATGGAAATAAGAGGAAACATGCAAAAGATTTTTAGAAGGAAAAATAGACAAGATCGGTTGAATAACTGATTGTGAAGGATGAGGAAATGCTATGTATCTTAAGTTTTGTCTCACATAACTAAATTCATAAGCACATCCACTTCATCCTCCTAAAATTCACCCTCCCAACAGCTTCTGGAATAGCAATCTGAAACACATGTCTATTTGTGATGTCCCTGCTTAAAACCATTTATTCACCTCCCAATTCCTACAGGATGAAGTCCTTGAGTTCACAGCCTATCATCAGTTCACATCCATTGACCTCTTCAATTTCTCTTTCCTTTTTGGTTGATTCTATGCTTCAGCCAAGCTACAATTGTTCATAATTCCTCTATAGAAAATTCTGTTTCTTTCATGATTTTCTGTCTGCTGAAATACGCTCTTTTTGGACCCACCCAATGACTAAATAAATACCCCTCTCAAGTTCCCATAAAAATCTGTGGCATTCACTGCTCTTTCATATTATTTCAGGTTTCTTTGGGTAGGTGTCTGTGAATACTTTGAAGGCAAGGACTTTGTCTTATTCACCTCTGCCACCCTAAACTCAGCACAGTACCTGCACCAAACCAGCATTGAGAATGTGCTTATTACACAATGAATGAATTAATTAACTCCATTGCCAGATATAGGTGACCAATAAATACTTAATGGCTGATTGATAAGAAAGTAATTCTGTTTCTGTGTTCAAAGATTATGGTGATGATGACAAGGTAAGACTCATGTGTGAGGCATACTTAGAAAGGATGGCAGATAGAACAGGTTAGTGTTAAATATTAATAAAGTATGAAGGTAACTCTGCTGGGTATGACGTAGGGGACACGTCACTGGAAGAGAGCCATCAAGCATCCTGAGGTACTGAGGATACCTCAATATCCTGGAGAAGGTGGTTGGGGTGGTTTTTTTTTATCTATTTTGCTTATAACTTTGTAATCCTTTGACAAACATTTGTTTAATGTGAATAAACAAAGAGTCAGAATACCTGGTTCTCTAACCAATATTATCACTAATTAACTATACGACCTAGGACAAAAAGCTGTCATCTCATCTAGGCTTTATCTATAATCCAGGAGCAATGAAGAGTGGCTTTGATACATTAAGGGCTGTTTTGTCAACCAGAAGAAAGGCTAGGGAAAGATATGGAGAATTGCATGTCCCTATTTTGAATTATGGAACTAAACTTTTGTAGTTTTAGAGAGGATGCAAACTCCTAAAGCCTAAGGACCATGCCTAGTCACACATGTTGTCTGTTGTGTCTAGCAGAGTGGCACATGAAGAAACTCGCTCATCCTGTGGCTGACTCTGTGTGCTTAGGTTAGCTTGGAGGAGTGGGAGCAGATTGTCGAAAGCCCTGTATATGTGAGTGTGGGAGTGATTGCAGAGGCAGTGGGTGCTTTGAGGTTGTTCTCCCTGGACAGGAATAGTGGGAAGCCCGTGGGAATGGCACACAAGTGGACATGGAGATATTTTTCCTCTGTCTGCCAAGTCCCTGGGGCCTCAGTTCATACTCCACAGCCTGTTCCCATGGGCTTTCTGAGGGACATTATAAAAAAGGCCTGAACCAGAAAGCAAAACCAGTTCCAGTTGCTCTTTCTAAGTAGGACTGTACCATTCTCAGGTAAGTGCACCCTCACCTGGGGTCAGGCAGCCTTAGCTCCTGCCATCCTAAGGGACCTTGAAGACCCCACATACTGGTTCAAGTCAGGGCAGGGAGAAGTCCTTGCATCCCATCCACAACTTTATGGACTGGGAAGAGATATCCCAGAGTCTTAGCAACAATCAGGAAAGGCAAGTGAGAATGAATGCAACAGCCACATTCGACCCAAAGAGAAGCTGAAATTGGGTTTAGCAGGGAGTCTACTTTAGGCAGGATGCCAGGCAACATGGGAGGGTGACGTGAGGTCTTTCAGGATAGGTATTTTGGGAGATGAGATGATGGCCCAAAGTCTTATACTCTAGTGAGCATGTGCAGGTACCAGCAAGGCAGAAAATATGCTCTGCAGAGAGAGGGTTTAAGAAAGTAACCAGCTCTGGGGCCAATAAAGAATCTTGTTATCTATCAGCACTGCATATCTATCAGCACTGCATGTGGTAGCATAGCAAAAGGCATTAAGAAAGAAAATATACGTCACTGTGCTCCCCTTGGTCTCCCTCCATGCCTGCTCTTTTCTTCACCCTGGGTCCCATTTCGCTGGAACACAGTGGTCTAGTGATCTGGCCTCTCTTCAGGGAAGGTTCCTTAGTTCTGCCCCACACATTACAGCATGATTTGTTTAAATTTCTGTATCCCCTTCCCCAAGCTATGATGGATACAGAAATGGATGGATGGATGCAAGATGTAAACTACCTTGTATCTCACTAAAGGATGCAATCATCTGCCTTTGAAAAGGGCTTTTCATGTTCTGATAGCAACTGGGAGCCAAATATGGTATTTAATATTTGTCAAGGAGCTTAGCTATTTTGTCTGCACAAGTTCTGAAGGTGGAGAAGAGAAAATAGAGGCAGAAGTATGGGTTTGTAACCTTTGAACCCCGAATCTGTCCTTCCTTGCTTATCCAAAATGGGGAGAATCCAGTTCTAATCTCTTTGTATTAATGTTATCATATTGTAATTTAAGATCACTGGTATCTAACCCCTCTACATTAAGACCAAATTGAAGGGCATCTCCCAGCTGCAGGAAGAACTCAGATGATGAGTGAAAAATTCTGGGGTTAGGGGAGTGCAATATAAGCAGGCTAACCTGTTTCAATGAAACAGATAATCAATGAAGACACCTGCATCATTTGTTTCCAAAAGTTAGGCCTTGCAGCCAAGGCTTTGGCGTTCTAGAGAAAATTAGCTCTAAAGACCAAGGCACCTAGGCAAACTAGCAGAAAAGAAGTTTTGTGAAGTCAGAACCCAGGTGTTTGGGTGAGGGTAGGGAGTTGGGGCAAAGAAACACTGGGCTTCTAAAAAAGAAATGTCTCCCCTGAGATGAATGACTTGTTGGCACAAGTTTCAGGAAAGACAAAGCTCTAAAAATATCATTGTAAAATTAATAATACTTCTCCAAAGTAAGGACTCAACTCAAACTATCCTTGGATGCAATTAAAGTGGCCTTGGAAGAAGCTTTCAGATGTGGAGGTACTCACCAGTGTCCTGACAGCACCTTCATCTCTAAAGAAGTCATCAGAGGGAGCCACTACCTTTGATTTTATGACCACAGATGAGTTTCCTTTAATCTGAAAGAGATTGGCTTTTGGCATTTTTTTTTTTCTTAGGTTTTGTTTATTTATGTTCTTTTAAGCTTTAAAAAAATGTCATTGCTGTGCTTCTTATTCCTCTGGCTGACTTCAGAATTGAGGACCGGGAATCCTGAAAATTTGCAAAGTTATCTCCTATCCTCACTGCCTTGGAACACCCATTATTCCACTCTCTGTCTAATTTCTACTCATGTTTCAAGTCTAAACAGGAAGATTCTTCTGTGATCATGCCTCTCTCTTTCGCATGAATTAAATGCATACATTATGCTAGTAATGCTTCTGGAATGAAGGAATAATCGAAAGAAAGAAAGTGGGGGGAGGGAAGCAGGGAAAGTAAAATAAGAAAGGCAGCCTTATCTGGAAGGAGCTCCCAAAAGTGTATCTCTTAACACATATCAGAAAAAAAGGGTCACCAAATATCCAGACAATGAAGGTATGGATCAGTAGGAAGAATCTGAGGGAATTTGGAAAGGCTACATTTTGGAAAAAGCATTGCTCTCCCAGGGTTCCCTTTTAAAAATTTAAATAAACCTTGAGAGTAGTGATGCATAAATGAATTTGAGCTGTCACAGTTCCCCCTTTGGAAGAGGGCCTTAGAGCTTATAAAAGACCCTAAGTGGAGGTGGGAGGAGACAAAAGGGGTGGGATGTCAGTTTCAAGTTTCCAGGGCATTCTCTGATTGTGCTCTATGTCCCTGCAGACTGCCAGTGTGACCTCACCCTCTCCAGTCACCCCTCCTCAGTTCCAGCTATGAGTTCCTGCAACTTCACACATGCCACCTTTGTGCTTATTGGTATCCCAGGACTGGAGAAAGCCCATTTCTGGGTTGGCTTCCCCCTCCTTTCCATGTATGTAGTGGCAGTGTTTGGAAACTGCATCGTGGTCTTCATCGTAAGGACGGAACGCAACCTGCACTCTCCGATGTACCTCTTTCTCTGCATGCTGGCAGCCATTGACCTGGCCTTATCCACATCCACCATGCCTAAGATCCTTGCACTTTTCTGGTTTGATTCCCGAGAGATTAGCTTTGAGGCCTGCCTTACCCAGATGTTCTTTATTCATGCCCTCTCGGCCATTGAATCCACCATCCTGCTGGCCATGGCCTTTGACCGTTATGTGGCCATCTGCCACCCACTGCGCCATGCTGCTGTGCTCAACAATACAGTAACAGCCCAGATTGGCATCGTGGCTGTGGTCCGCGGGTCCCTCTTTTTTTTCCCACTGCCTCTGCTGATCAAGCGACTGGCCTTCTGCCACTCCAATGTACTCTCACACTCCTATTGTGTCCACCAGGATGTGATGAAGTTGGCCTATGCAGACACTTTGCCCAATGTGGTATATGGTCTTACTGCCATTCTGCTGGTCATGGGAGTGGATGTAATGTTCATCTCCTTGTCTTATTTTCTGATAATACGAACGGTGCTGCAACTGCCTTCTAAGTCAGAGCGGGCCAAGGCCTTTGGAACCTGTGTGTCACATATTGGTGTGGTACTTGCCTTCTATGTGCCACTTATTGGCCTCTCAGTGGTACACCGCTTTGGAAACAGCCTTCATCCCATTGTGCGTGTTGTCATGGGTGACATCTACCTGCTGCTGCCTCCTGTCATCAATCCCATCATCTATGGTGCCAAAACCAAACAGATCAGAACAAGGGTGCTGGCTATGTTCAAGATCAGCTGTGACAAGGACTTTCAGGCTGTGGGAGGCAAGTGACCCTTAACACTACACTTCTCCTTATCTTTATTGGCTTGATAAACATAATTATTTCCAACACTAGCTTATTTCCAGTTGCCCATAAGCACATCAGTGCTTTTCTCTGGCTGGAATAATAAACTAAAGTATGGTCCATCTACTTAAAGGACTATTATGTGGAATAATACATACTAATGAAGTATTATGTGAATTAAAGACTACAATAAAACCAAACATAAAGATACATGATTGAAGCCAAGTTGAAAAATAGCATATGCCTTGGAGGAAATGTGCTCAAATTGCTAATGATTTAGTGTTGTCCCTACTTTCTTTTTATTATTATTATTATCATTATTATTATTATGGCGGTATTGGTTAACTGTCATGTACAACTTTTTTTTTTTTTTATTTTTTAGATGGGGTCTTGCTCTGTCACCAGGCTGGAGTGAAGTGGCATGATCTCGGCTCACTGCAACCTCCGCATCCTGGGTTCAAGCAATTCTTCTGCCTCAGCCTCCTGAGTAGCTGGGACTACAGGCACGTGCCACCACACCTGGCTAATTTTTTGTATGTTTCAGTAGAGACGAGGTTTCACCATGTTGGCCAGGATGATCTCGATCTCCTGACCTCGTGATCCACCTGCCTCGGCCTCCCAAAGTGCTGGGATTACAGGTGTGAGCCACGGCGCCCGGCCCGTGTACAACTTTTTAAATAGGGAATATGATAGCTGGGCATGGTGGTATGCACCTGTAGCCCCCACTACCCGGAAGGCTGAGGTGGGAGAATCGCTCGAGTCCAGGAGTTTGAGGTTCAGTGACCCATGATCACACCACTACACTCCAGCCTGGGCAACAGAGCAAGACCCTATCTCAAAGCATACAATGGAATAACATGTCAAATGAAATAGGGAAAACGAAGCTGACCATTTATGTAAGCCAGGGCTTGTCACAGTCTCTATTGTTATTATGCATTACCTGGGAATTTATATAAGCCGTTAATAATAATGCCAACCAACATATCACGTGTGCTCACAATGTTCTGGCACTATTGTAAGTGCTTTACAGGTTTCATGTGTTCTTCATAACTTGGTGGAGTAGGTACCATTTGTGTCTCTTTATTATAAGTGAGAGAAATGAAGTTTATATTATCAAGGGGACTAAAGTCACACAGCTTGTGGGCACTGCACCAAGATTTAAAATTAAATTCGACAGTTGAATACAGTTACTTAACTACCACGTTATATTGCTTCCTGGGTAACATCTGCCATTTATTTCCTCAGCTGTACAAATCCTCTGTTTTCTTTCTGTTACACGCTAACATCAATGGCTTTGAACATGTGATGAGAGATAATCCTGCCCTAGTTGTGGGCAACACATGCAGAATACTCTTCCTGTTTTACAGCCACCTTTCATGGTCTTATTGCTTGCTTCTTTCCAGATTCAGGGAGAATGTTGTTGTCTATTTGTCTCTTACATCTCCTTGATCATGTCTTCATTTTTAATGTGCTCTGTACCTGTCAAAAATTTTGAATGTACACCACATGCTATTGCCTGAACTTAAGTATAAGATAAAATAAAATTTTATTTTAAATTTTGCTGAGTGTTATGCCTATTGATTTTACATTTATAGAATCCTATAAATCAGAGTTGGAGATGTGAGAGATTCCCTAGTCTTCTTTCTCACCAGTGCAGGAATCCTGACTGGAATGGTTCACACAATAGTAAGGATGCTGAATGCATCTTATTTCAATGTAGGGTATTCCCACTGTACTGTTGAGCAGATCCAGTGAGCAGCTGAGATCTGAATACAATCATTGGGCCTATATGTTCCCTCCGTAGCTTCACTAAACAAGTCTTGGGTGCAGGACTTGGGTAGATAAACCATGAGGGAGACTCTATACTGTAGGCTCTCTCTTAGGAGGAGGGAATCACAGATACTTGATGTGTAGTGATGACGGGCTCTGCCAGCATATAGATCTGTGAGCATTCAACGGTGCTTCATTGTTCAGAGGCAGTAAAGTGGCTTCCAAAGTCAGGCAGTTAATCAATGCACATAGGCCAGGGCTAAAGGGAGGAAACACAATAGAAGAAATGGATGATTTCTCTAAAGAAATGAAAGTGTACCCATGCTCTCTGTAAAGTGCAGATTCATGTGTTGGGCCCCACCCTCAAATAATGAGGTCATGTGCCTCATTTTACGAGGTTAAACTCTACTATGTCTCTCCCCACAACCTCAGTCCTCTTCTACCTTCCTGTCCACTCCTTTACCTCAATTCAGATCCTCCAGCCTACTTCCATATGCCTAAGAACATAGCCATATTGACAATTTAATGAGTAGTAGATTTCTTTCTCTCTCTTCTGTGAACAGCTAATCCCTTACTGTCTCCCACTATGATCCAAGTTGTTTATATACTCTTATCACCTCCTCTCCCTTTCCCTCTGTCCTAAGATTTTTAACTTTTAAAAGTAGCCCAGGCCGGGAATGGTGGTTCATGCCTGTATTCCTAGCACTGTGGGAGGCTGAGGGAGGCGCATCACCTGAGGCCAGTAGTTTGAGACCAGTGTGGCCAATATGGTAAAATTCCATCTCCACTAAAAATACAAAAAATAGCCAGGTGTGGTGGTGGGTGTCTGTAATCCCAGATACTCTGGAGACTGAGGCAGGAGGATCACTTGAACCAGGGAGGTGGAGGTTGCAGTGAGCCGAGATCTCCACCACTGCACTCCAGCCTGGACAACAGAGCGAGACTCCTTCTCAAAAAAAAAAAAAAAAAAAAAAACAAAACAAAATAGGCCAAAGACTTCTGTGCCAATGTTCATGGTAGCATTATCCACAATCACCGAAAGGTGGAAACAACCCAAATGTCCATCAACAGATGAATGGATAAACAGAATGTGGTTTATATATACAGTGGAATATTATTCAGTCTTAAAAATCTGGCACCCACTACAACATAGATGAAACTTGAAAACATTATGCTAAATAAAATAAGCCAGCTGACAAAAGGACAAATCATATATGATTCCACTTACATACAGTATCTAGAATAGGCAAATTCATAAAGAAAGAAAGTAGAATACAGGTTACCAGGGACTGGGGAAGGGGAGGATGGAGAGTTATTGTTTATGGGTGCAGAGGTTCCGTTTGGGATAATAAAAAAGTTCTGGAAATGGATAGTGGTTATGGGGGTTGTACAACAATATGAATTTGCTTAATGTTACTGAATTGTACATTTTATGTTTAAAATGTTAAATTTTATTTTACATATGTTTACCACAATAAAAGTTGCCAAAAATAATGCAAAACTCTCATGATCAATTTTATCTTAAGAATATGTTGAAATGATTATATTTTAGATGTCAGGTTTAAAATATATTATTAAGGTATTTTAAAGAGTAGCTTGAAGAGGATGATATTTAGTTCAAAGTAATAAAGCTTTAATAGTAGGGCTACCAAGGTTGTAACAGGGCCATTATTTATAGCGGCAATTTTTATAGTCTTCAAATCCCATCCTGAAGGATACCAGCTGTATGTACATCTGGTCACCTAGCCTAAGGCTGAGCAAACAGAAGGCGGGAGACTTCCTGGCACTGTGCACGCTTGGGTAAGTCAACTTTCTCTTCTCCATTTTTCTACCTGTAACCTTATTGTAGGTTTCATTTCTCAGACAGCAGTACAGAAATAGAAAAAAACCTTCAATTATACTTTCAATTATCCTTCTATGACTGTCAAATAATAACTTAGCAATATCTGACTGATTGGAATAATAAAGTTGTGATCATGTGGCTGAGAAAAAATCATATGACCTTGTGATGGTTAATATCATGTGCCCACTGGCTGGACTACAGTACCCAGATACTTAGTCACTCATGTTTTCTGGATTTCCCTGTAAGGGTGTTTTTTTTCAGATGAGATTAATGTTTTAATCAGAGGACTTCGAGTAAAGGAGATTACCTTCCACAATGGGGGTGGGCCTTATCCAATTAGTTGAAGGCCTCAGTAGATCAGATTGACCTGCCCTGGGCAACAAGAATTATCCCAACAGAGGTGGCCTGAGGACTTAATTGCCATGTTGTCTCCAGATTGGCTCTGCAGTCTACTGACCTACCCTACAGATATTGGATTCACTAGTCTCCATTGTGTGAGCTGATTCCTCAACAGAAATATCTCTATTTCTCTATCTCTACATATTATCTGTCTATCTATCTATATATCTCCTTTGATTCTGCTTCTCTGGAGAACTCTGACAAATACAAACCTAAAAGTTATAAAAGTGGGGAAAATTGTCCCTGTGAGCAGCTAACCTGTGAAGGGAGAACTGAAATTTGAAAGAAACCCCATAAAAACAACATGCAAAACACAAATCAAATTAACTGGGCCAGCCAAATCTAAGGTCGGCATCACAAACTACACAAGCCCAAATTCTTTTATTTATTTATTTATTTTATTATTATTATTTTTTGAGACACAGTTTCACTCTTGTTGCCCAGGCTGGAGTGCAATGGCACAATCTCAGCTCACTACAACCTCCACCTCCCGGGTTCAAGCCATACTCCTGCCTCAGCTTCTCGAATAGCTGGGATTACAGACGCCTGCCAGCATGCCTGGCTAATTTTTTGTATTTTTAGTAGAAACAGAGTCTTACCACGTTGGCCAGGCTGGTCTTGAACTCCAGACCTCAGGTGATCCACCTGCCTCAGCCTCCCAAAGTGCTAGGATTACAAGGGTGAGCCACCACGCCCAGCCCCAAGCTTAAATTATTTTAATAACAGTTTGCTCAGACCATGTGACTAAAGATCAAAGATAAACTGATCTAACCATAACTCTGCATGAACTCACATGTTCTAAAGACAAAACCCCTGAAAAATCCATGTGAAAACCATCCTATGACTAACCCTAGATCCCCCACACTCCATAAATACGTTTCCCTAACTCTCTCCTTTTGATGTACTTTGTTCCATTTAATTGTTCTTAAGCATGAGGCAGAGAGTTATGTAAGAAATGTCTGGCCATCCTGGCTAACAGGGTGAAACCCCGTCTCTACCAAAAATACAAAAAATTAGCTGGGCGTGGTGGGCGGGTGCCTGTAGTCCCAGCTACCTGGGAAGCTGAGGCAGAAGAATGGCATGAACCCGGGAGGTAGAGCTTGCAGTGAGCCGAAATCTCCCCACTTGCACTCCAGCCTGGGCGACAGAGCGAGACTCCGTCTCAAAAAAAAAAAAAGAAAGAAAAAAGAAATGTCTGGAATATTTATTTGGGGGTCCTAAAAGCAGTGCCTGAGACAGGGACTTGGGTGAAGCTAGTGTAATTAAGACATGTTTCTAGAAAATAGGAGTGAGGGAACAGAGACAGTGAGACAAGGCAGAAGAAAATTCAACACAGAGTTATTACCAAGGTTGCTGCTGTGGACAATGAGCACTCAACTCTGCTAGGACTCTGTTCAGAATGCCTTGGGGGAATTGTCTGTCCAAAGGCTGAACTAGGGCATTTGCCGTCAACCTGCATCCTCATTTGACCCAAGGTTGCCCCTGGGCTTTGCCTACTTCTATGGCTTTGAAGAAAGCACAAAAGCAGAAAAGCATGGAGAAAGGGCACCAATTTAAAGTGGGAGAAATACTCAGAATGAATTAAAATGTCTGACACAGCTCCCGGTAAAGTCAGAAGAGGGCCAAGGCGGTATGACATTAGACACAGAGCATCTGTTCCACCTGGTTGTGGGGAGTGGAGGGTGGTAAAGGTTTGAGAAATCTTGGATTCGTTTATCTCTATTGCATTTAATATTACCATATACTGAGGGCTTACTGTTCATCCTCCAATAAAATAATACCTTATTTGCATAATCCTCAAAAAAAGCATCTGGGGCTGGGGGTGGTGGCTCACGCCTGTAATCCCAGCACTTTGGGAGGCCAAGGAGGGCAGATCATGAGGTCAAGAGATCGAGACCATCTTGGCTAACACGTGAAACCCCATCTCTACTAAAAATACAAAAATTAGCCAGGTATGCTAATGCACAACTGTAGTCCCAGCTACTCAGGAGGCTGAGGCAGGAGAATCACTTGAACCCAGGAGGCAGAGGTTGCAGTGAGCAGAGATCGTGCCACTGCACTCCAGCCTGGCGACAGAGTGAGGCTCTGTCTCAAAAAAATATATTAAAAAAATAAAAATTTAATTTAATTTTTTAAAAAAACAAGCATCTATGTTGATGGCCACTGTTCAAACTAGGAAACTGAGGCACAACTGGGGGTCATATAATTTTCTGAGTCACTCAGTACTTCAGACTGGAACCTGGGTCTCTCTGACTTCGTAGTCTACTTTTTGAAGATTGTAGCCTGACCAGGCAGGCATGGAGCAGCATGGACTGGCATGGACTGGCCCAGCAAAGTGATAACCGATGCTGGGAAAAGACTTCCCCGACAGGAGGTGACTTTGCACAAATCATGTTCTTCTGTGTACTTCTGTTTTTTCCAGATGAAACATGGGCAACGGTGTAACACTTGCCCTTCGGAGATCAAGGAGGGTTCAGTCACAGGCACAGGATCATTTGCTTTCAATGTTTCTGCATCCCTTCTGCGAGGAAAAAGAACATCAGAAGTGTAACCCGGTCTGTCCCAGTTCCCACAGGTTCTACCCATGAAAGTGATGTGAGATTTTCTTTTTCTTTTTTTTTCTAAGCCACTCTATTGAAGTCTGATTGACATACAAAAAGTTACAGATTTTTAATGTATACAACTTGATATATTTGAACATAAGTGATACACCCTTAAAACAATCACCATAACTAGTGTGGTTAACTTATCCTTCACCTCCAAAAGTTTCCTCTCACCTCCTTTATTGTTGTTGCTGTTGTTGCTATTGTTTTTCCTTTTGTGGTAAGGGCACTGAACATAAGCGCTAATCTCTTAACACATTTTTAAGTGTACGATACAGTAGTGTTAATCACAGGCCCTATGTTGAGTTGCTTTTAAAGAGATGCCTTCCCTCTTACTCCATACTATGTTCCCAAAGAGCAGGCCCAGAGAGAACCTGGGGGCGGGGGTAAAACACAAGAATAGCCTGCCCTGGGTCCTATGTTGAGGGAAGGATAGAGTCCTGGAATGGAATTTGGAGCTCTGAGCTACATCTCATGTTCTGCTACTAGGAGGGCGACCTTACTTAATTCATATAATCTCTTGGGATTAACTATAAAACATGGTGATTGAATTAGAAAATCCCTAAATCCTGCCCCCATTCTAAATATTAGTTGCCCTGAACACCATTAAGAAGTCACAGGCAATTCCAAAGGGCCTGTAAAGGCTGACACTCTCTGCAGTGTCCTTGGAAACTATTCTTTGACCCACACGAGAAAGCCAGCCCCCTTCCCTGAGGCCACCTCTTTGCCCAAACGTGGCATTTCTCCACTTGATCTCCTACCTCTTGTTCCTGCCAATTATGACTCTCTTCAAAAATCAAATCTGTTCCCAAATATTGTGGATGTTCTACCCCAAGAGATATTCACAGGCTTCCTATAAGGAAACATAGTCCAATAAAAAGAACAGATAGTTATCTTACTCATCAACTCAATTCACTCTTTGTGAGGCTGGCTTCTCTCACCTGTTTACTAGGGATGATAATGTTGTCTACGCTCAGTGCTTTTGTGAAAATTATGTGCAATGATCCACAGACAATGCCTAGGATAGTATTAATACATAGTACAAACTCAACAAATACTCATTATTATTACCATGGAAACGGAACAGGTAATATTATCTGCCTCACACAAAAATGGAGGGGATGAGAATGTGCATTGGTATGTGTGACAAGCAAGTCACAGATTTTCTTAAAGCACTCACTTGGTCACATCTGCCTAGAACCTTGAAGTTTAAGAACTCTCGTTCTCTCTCTCTCTCTCTCTCTCTCTCGCTGTCTCTCTTCTCTCTCTCTCTCTCACTGTCTGTCTTCTCTCTCTCTTGCTGTCTCTGTTCTTTCTTTCTCTCTCTCTCTCTGTCACACACAGACACACACACACACACACTAGTACCAAGACTAAGAGTGGAAGACAGTAAAAAGAAAGGTAGCATGGTGGGCAGGGGACATGGGATTCAAATAGGATTTAAATGAGCCTGAAATGACTGATTGATCTATGCACTGAAGAAGGAATGCCAACAGAAGGGCCAGTCTCCAACGTTGTCTCAGGAAAATACGATTGAAGTTTAAAAGGTGGTGAATTAAAAGGGAGGGGTTATGGCCACTGCTTATTCCTTGTTCACAAGGGTCAGCGTCCTGGGAGTGTGTTTGCCTTCCTGTTCTCATTAATCTGGAAGGGCTTCTGGGTGTCTTGGGAGCTGAATCAACTCATAGAGGTGGTCCTAGACAGCTCCTTCTGTGAGAGGCTTCCAGAATTGGGAGTCTCAGGCAAGTGGTCACTGAAGTGAGAGTGTCTTTCCCAGTGAAACAGGGTCTCCAGGGACTAAGGACCATAAAAACATTGCCCTTTTCCCAGCCATGTTTATGTTGGCCTGGTCAGTGGAGGGTACCAGTTTAGGTAGCCAATTCCCCCAGAGAGCCACGGTCTGACGTTGCCCAATACATAGGACAGCTCCCATCCCCCAGTAACTTCATCTAGCCCCCATCTCTGAGCAGCACATCATCTATCCCTAGATTGATAAGAAATAAGAGAAAAACATAAATGTGTTTGTTTCTGGGAATAGATATTTCCTTAGGCATTTTATTATTGTAAGAAAAGAATTACACTCAATATGTATTTATGACCAGAGATTACCAGCATCACATATTTGGGATTCTTTCCGACTATAATCATCACCAATTCTCCCAGCTGGTGCTGAAGTTATTGCCCAGTGTCCATTTCTTAATATCATTTAATGTTAGACATTCAAGAATCATTGACAATGTTTCAGGACCTAAAATATAAAAGAAACAAAATATAATAATAGTGGATACTACAATGAGTATCAGATATAAAACCAAATGTCTTGAGAGCCCCCAGTGCCCCCATGGAGGAATAAACAAGGTACAGCAGCCACAGAGAAGGGAGAAAACAGCTTTGTTGTGGAGAAGAAGGAAAGCTTCATGAACAGGTGACATTTAAACAGGTGCCAGATTGAGGTTTGGGAGAAGTAAGTGAGATTAAAGCAGAGGGAGTACATGGAGGCATCAAATAGTGAGGTGACTTCTGACAATGCAAGAAGATTTTACTGCCAGAGCATAGGACATGTGTTCCCCTGAGTTCTCCTAAGACAAAAGCCTAAGAGCAGCTACTCTACTGGGCACTGGACCCAGTGAGCAAAAGTCAGGGATAGGGAGTTTGGAGCAGGGAAAAGGGAGACCCCAAACAAACATGCATTGTAGAGTTGTCCACATAATAGGAGACTGTTGCCAGATCTTGCAGGATTTGCCCATAGTCTTCTTCCTGGGGAAGTAAATGAAAAGTAATTATTCCTCCTGTATTCAATTAGTTAAGAATTGCTCCACAGAGCATTAACTCCCAATACTGGCAGACTGCCTATGCTTGAGTATTCAGTGGGTTCCCATGGGCCCCCATGACAGAGCATCAAAGGAGAAACCCCAGGTGAGAAGGGGGTGACGCATGGCACAGGGCCCAGATGAGCCTGTGACAGGCCGTGCCTGCACAGAACTGGCAGCCATAGCAGTGACTGAAATAGGAATTGAAATTGCAGGGCTTTTAAATGATTTACAATTGTCTCAGGAGCCAAGGCTGAATAGATAAATTAAAAATCCTTTAAGATTTTTAGACTAATCCTTTAAGCTTTAAGACTCCTCCCACATTGGGGAAGACAGAATAGACATATTTTCCTATTTATTTGCTAAGAACATGTTTTTATTTATTTGCTAAGAACAACTAAAAACCTTGGGCACTGTGTATAAAACAAACACAAAATTCCAAGGGTAGACAAGAGGCAGACCATCTAAGGAGCTTGGGATATGAGGAAAGACATCATGAAATAGAGGAATGACATAGTGGTCATCCTTAATGATTGGATTTTCTTCTTACCTCATATATGTGACTTGGAGCTGAAGAAACTGACAACACAGAAATGCTAACGTGCACAGACAGTAAAAGCCCTCTCAAAAGCCTGCTCCCTCTAGCCAATGAAAGGGGAATCCTAGCAAGGCAGAAGACTTCAAAAAACCACTTTACTCCAGCAAAACACTGCAGGAAAAAAAAAAAAAAAAAAAAAAACCTGTGACCACATGGCTCCCCAACTCATGTCAGCAAAGGCCAAATGGAGAACCCAGACTTCCAACCTCATGAGGCTGTAATGAGGCACCCAACACCCTCCTCAGGGTGGTGGTGTCAGAGAAAGTCGAATAGGCAGTTGAGACTGTCATTCCTGCCAGCCAGTAATGAGTAGCCCCTTTCTCCATGGTGTCAGTGGAAACCATGTGGGTGCCTGGATTTCAACCCTCTCTGGGCAGTAATGAGATGTCCATCCCATCCCCAATGGGATGATGGCAGAGCAGGCCTAGTGGAGAATCAAGATATTCACCATCACCCAAGAGTAATGAGGGCCCTTGCACCACGTTATCATAAAGATAATGTGAAGAAAATTCCCATCTTCACTTAGCAGTAACAAATCCCCCACCACCAGTATCGACAGAGACCAAATTTTTTTTTTTTTTTTTTGAGACGGAGTCTTGCTCTGTCGCCCAGGCTGGAGTGCAGTGGCCGGATCTCAGCTCACTGCAAGCTCCGCCTCCCGGGTTCACGCCATTCTCCTGCCTCAGCCTCCCGAGTAGCTGGGACTACAGGCGCCCGCTACCTCGCCCGGCTAGTTTTTTGTATTTTTTTAGTAGAGACGGGGTTTCACGACAGAGACCAAATTTAAAAGAATAAAAGTTACACACAATATGTTCTTCAAATACAATGTAATCACAGAAAGATAACGTGGAAATTCCTAAATAATTAATGGATAACAAAACGAAGTCTCAATGGAAATCAAAAATAATTTGATGTGAACAAAAATGAAAATAAAACATACCAAAATTTGTATAACACAGACAAAACAGTGCTGATAAGAGCATTTGTAGCTTAAATGAATATATTAAAAAGGAAGAAAAGTCTCATATCAATAATCTAGGCTATGCCATCAAGAACCTAGGAAAAGAAGAGCAAAACAAAACCCAAAGCAAGTAGAAGGAAATGATAGGGATAAGAGAAGAAATCAATAAAACTAAAAACGAAAAAAAATAAATAAAATCTTTGAAACAGAGCTGATTCTTTGAAGAGATCAATAAAATTAATAAGCTCCTAGCAAGACTAACAACGAAAAAAGAAAGAAGGCATGAATTAATAACAAGAATGAAACAGAGGTTATTATTACAGACTCTGTGTACATCAAAGGAATAATAAGGAAATACTACAAACAATTCTACACACATAAATATCAACCTAGAAAAGTGGACCACCTCCTAGTGAAACACAAACTGCCACAACTCCCAAAATATGAATATATAATTTGTAACCCTGTAACTATTAACAATTGAATTTTTAATTTATAAAATCCCCAAAAAGAAATCCATAGGTCCAGATTGTTTCACTAGAAAATTCTAATAAAGATTAAAAGAAGAATTCTACACTATCTCTTCCAATAAATGGAAAAGGAGAAAACATCTTCCGATATGTTTTGTAACGTTAGTATTACTCTGATAACAAAAACAGTACAAAAACCACACACAAAAAAAAAACTACAGGCTAATATCTCTCAGATATAAACACAAACATTTTTCACAGTGTGCAACACTCAGTATGGCTACTAGAATGTGGAGAAATTAGAATCCTTTAACACTCTTGATACAAATGTAAAACAGTAAAATGTTGTCACAGTTCTTCAAAATATTAAAAATGGAATTACTGTATGTTCCAGTGATTCTACTTCTGAGTAATCTCAAAAGAATTGAAACCAGTCTCTTGAAAGTATATTTGCACACTCATGTTCATAGCAGCACTATTCACAATAGTCAAAGGGTGGAGGCAGCCAAGTGTCAATGGACAGATGATGGATAAACAAATTTAGTATATACCCACAATGAAAAATTACTCAGCCTGAAAAAGGAAGAAAATTCTGACAGGTGCTACAACATGGACGGAGCTTGAGGACATTATGCTAAGTGAAATAAGAAAGTCAAGTGGGCAAAGGATATGAACAGACATTTCTCAAAAGAAGACATTCATACAGCCAACAGACACATGAAAAAATGCTCATCATCACTGGCCATCAGAGAAATGCAAATCAAAACCACAATGAGATACCATCTCACACCAGTTAGAATGGCGATCATTAAAAAGTCAGGAAACAACAGGTGCTGGAGAGGATGTGGAGAAATAGGAACACTTTTACACTGTTGGTGGGATTGTAAACTAGTTCAACCATTATGGAAAACAGTATGGCGATTCCTCAAGGATCTAGAACTAGAAGTACCATATGACCCAGCCATCCCATTACTAGGTATATACCCAAAGGATTATAAATCATGCTGCTATAAAGACACATGCACACGTATGTTTATTGCAGCACTATTCACAATAGCAAAGACTTGGAATCAACCCAAATGTCCATCAGTGACAGATTGGATTAAGAAAATGTGGCACATATACACCATGGAATACTATGCAGCCATAAAAAAGGATGAGTTCGTGTCCTTTGTAGGGACATGGATGCAGCTGGAAACCATCATTCTTAGCAAACTATCACAAGAACAGAAAACCAAACACCGCATGTTCTCACTCATAGGTGGGAACTGAACAATGAGATCACTTGGACTCAGGAAGGGGAACATCACACACCGGGGCCTGTCGTGGGGAGGGGGAAGGGGGGAGGGATTGCATTGGGAGTTATACCTGAGGTAAATGACGAGTTGATGGGTGCAGCACACCAACATGGCACAGGTATACATATGTAACAAACCTGCACGTTATGCACATGTACCCTACAACTTAAAGTATAATAATAATAAATAAATTAAAAAAAAAAAAAAGAAAGTCACAAAAAGACAAATACCGTATGATGTCACTTACATGAGGTAGTCAAATTCTTAGAAACAAAGTGGAATAGTGGTAGCCAGGAGATGGGGAAGGGGCAAACGGGAAATTATTTGTTTAATGGGTATAGAATTTCAGTTTCACAAGATGAAAATGTTCTGGACATTAGTTGTACAACAATGTGAATATGCTTAACACAACTGAATTGTACACTTAAAAATGGTTGGGCCGGGCGCTGTGGCTCACGCCTGTAATCCCAGCACTTCGGGAGGCCAAGGTGGATGGATCACGAGATTAGGAGTTTGAGACCAGCCTGGCCAATATGGTGAAACCTCATCACTACTAAAAATACAAAAACTTAGCCAGGCATAGTGGTGCTCGCCTGTCGTCTCAGCTACTCGGGAGGCTGAGGCAGGAGAATCGCTTGAACCCAGAAGGCGGAGGTTGCAGTGAATGGAGATCGCGCCATTGCACTCCAGCCTGGGTGACAGAGCAAGACTCCGTCTCTAAAAAAAAAAAAAAAAACACAGGTTCAGGTAGTAAAGTTTACATTATGTGTACTTTTTAAAATTATAACCAAGTGTGTTTTGTTTTCAGGAAGGCCAGGCGTGTTTAATATTCAAAAATCAAGTAATTTTAACAGCATTAAAAATAAATCTCACACGATGATATAAAATTGGTACAGAAAATGCATTTGATAAAAATTCAACAAACATTTATGATGAAAACTCACAAAAATAAGAACAGAGAGAAATTCCTCAACTTGAAAATGAGCATCTACAAAAACCTATAGTTAATATTATAGTTAAAGGTGAATGACTGAATGTCTTCCCTCTTAACGTGGGAACAAGGAAAAAATGTCGACTGTCATCATTCATATCCAACATAGTCCATAGTCAATGCAATAAAGCAGGAAAAAAAAGTAAAAGGCATACAGACAAAAATAAAGAAATAAAATATCCCTATTTGTACATTATATTATATACCTATTATTACATACATAGAAAAATATTCAAATAGTCTATTTTTTAAAACCCCCTAAAGCTAAGTGAGTTCCACAAATTTATCATATTATACAAGAAAAAAATGATAAATTAGACTTTATTAAAGTTAAAAATTTTGCTCTGTCAAAATTCCTGCTAAGAGGATGAAAAGAGGACCCAGAAAGTGGGAGAATGTATTCCCAAACCAAGGATACAACAAAGGACTAGTATCTAGAATATATAATGTCTGAAAATAACAAAATTATAGCGATATAGAACACATTTGTAGTTTTCAGGGATTAAGAAGGGGATGGCGAAGGAGGAAAGTGAGCATAAATACAAAAGGGCAACATGAGGAATCCTTGTGGTGGTGGAAATGTTCAATGCCTTGACTGTATGTATCAGTGTTAATATTCTTATTGTTTTATTTTGCAAGTACCTATTTTTTCCAGATTTATTGAGGTATACTTGACAAATAAAAATTGTGTATGTTTACAGCGTACAGTATGGTGTTTTTGTTTGTGTTTTTGTTTCAACTTTTATTTTAGATTCAGAGGGTACATGTGCAGGTTTATTACATGGGAAAAATGCGTCTGGCTGGGTTTTGGTGTATGAATGATCCCATCACCCAGATATCGAGCATAGTATCCAATAGGTATTTTCTCAGCCTACACCCTCTTCCCACCCTCCCTCCTCTAGTAGTCTCCAGTGTCTAATGTTGCCGTCTTTATGTCCATGTTTACACTAACAACATAATGTTTTGATATATGTATACATTGTGAAGTGATTACCACAATCAAGCAAATTTACATAACAATCACCTCACATAGTTCCCTTGTACGTCTGTGTGTGTTGAGAACTTTTAAGGTCTCTTAGAAAATTTAAAGTATACAATCAGATATAATTAATTGCAGTCACTATGCTGTACATTAGATCAGATTTTATTCATCCCACATAACTGAAATTTTGTACCTTTTAAACACCTCCCTGTTTTTACCACCCAGGAGCCCCAGCGATTGGAAACCATCGTTCTACTCTCTGCTTCCATGAGTTTGACTTTTTAAGATTCCACTTATAAGTGAGGTCATGTAGTATTTGTCTTTCTGTACCTGACTTATTTTACTTAACATAATGTCCTCCAGGTTCATCCATGTTGTTGCAAATGACAGAGTTTCCTTCTTTATTAAGGCTGAATAGTGTGTGTGCATGTGTGTGTGTGTGTGTACATGTGTGCGTATCACCTTTTCATTTTCCCTTTATCTGTTGATGGGGATTTGGGTTAATTCCATATCTTGGCTCTTGTGAATAATATTGCAAAGAACATGGGCATACAGATATCTCTTTGAGATGCTAATTTCATTTTTTGGGATATGTATCCAGAAAAGGGATTGCTGGATCATATGATAGTTCTAGTTTTAGTTTTTGGGGAACCTCCATATTATTTTCCATAATGAGCATATTGATTTACATTTTGACCGATAGTATACAACGGTCCCCCTTTCCTTACCAACACTTACCATTTTTTTCATTTTGGATAATAACCATTCTAACAAGTACGAGCTGATAATGTGGTTTTTATTTGCATTTCATTAATGATTATTGATGATAAACATCTTTTCAAATACCTTTTAGCCATTTGTGTATCTTCTTTTGAGAAGAAACTATACAGGTTCTTTGCTTACTTTTTAATTGGATTATTTGGTTTTTGACACTAAATTGTATTTTCTATATGTTTTGGAGAGTAGCCCCTCACCTGATGTATGCTTTGCATTTTCTCCTATCACATGGGTTGTCTCTTCACTCAATTGATTGTTTCTGTGCATAAGCTTTTTAATTTTATGTAATCCCATTTGTCTATTTTTTACTTTTGTTGTCTACGTTCTGGATTCATATCCAAAAATTTGTTATGCAGATCAACATCTAGAAATTTTTTCATTATATTTTCTTTTGGTAGTTTAGTTTCAGATCTCAAATTTAAGTCTTTAATCTATTTTGAGTTGGTTTTGGTATATGGAGTAAAATAAGGGTCCAGTTTCATCTTTTGCATATGGATAGCCAGTTTTCCCAAAACCGTTTGTTGAAGAGACTCTCCTTGCTCCACTGTGTGTTCTTGTACCTTTGCTGAGTGTCAATTGGCCATAAATGTGTGGATTTATTTCTGGGCTTTCTACTCTGTTCCATTGGTTTATATATCAGTTTATGTATCAGTTTTTATGCAAGAACTACGCTGTTTTAATTACCATAGTGTTGTGTCACGCTTCCCACCTTATTCTTTTTGCTCAAGATTGCTTTGGCTAGTAGGATTTTTGCTGTTTTTGTTTGATTGTTTGTTTTTGTTTTTAATGCCATAGGAATTTCAGGATTGTTCTATTTCTGTGAAGAATATCATTGAAATTTTGATAGAAATTTCACTGAGACTATAGATCACTTTGTATAGTACGGAAACTTTAACAATACCAATTCATTAACTCTTCTTTGAAACTGGATATTTTTCCATTTATTTGTGCCATCTTCAATTTATTTGACCAATTTTTTTGTAGTTTTTTTGTTTTTTGTTTTTTTTGAGTAACAGGTATTTCACTTCCATGGTTAAATTTATTTCTAAGTATTTTATTTTTTGTTGATGTTATTGTAAGTGCAATTGTTTTCTTTTTGGGGGTAGCTCATTCATAATGCATAGAGATGCAACCAATTTTTATGTTGATTTGGTGTCTCACAACTTAACTGATTTTGTTTATTAGTTCTAACAGTTTTTTAGTTGGGATCTTTATGGTTTTCTATATATTAAGTCATGTCATCTGCAAACAGATATAATTTTACTTCTTTCTTTTGGATTTGGACATCTTTTCTTTTTCTTACCTAATTGCTCTAAGACTTCCAGTATATATTCTGAATAGCATATATTGAATAAACGTGGTGAGAGTTCTCGTCTTATTCCTAATCTTAGGGGAAAATCTTTTAATTTATTGTCATCGAGTATATTAGCCATGGGCTTTCCATGTATGGTCCTTATAATATTGTTTTACGTTCCTTCTGTACCTTCAAAATCCTTATTTTGATATTGCACTGTTTTGTAAGCTGTCACCCCACTGGGGGACCTGGGTAAAATATACACAAAATTTCTCTGAATTATCTCTTAAAATTGCATGAGAATCCACAACCATCTTTAAAAGCTTTATATAAAAATAAAATAAAATAAAAAACGTTAAAGAGTCTTAGGTGTCATCCATGAAATGGCATTCAGAATTGATTTTGCTGTAAGTTATGGGCAGCCAGCAAAGAAGTAGTTAAAAGTGTGGAGAGAGAGTTAATGTGAAGCAGCATGTTCCTTAGAATGGTCTCTCTGCACACCTGTAATCTCAGCACTTTGGGAGGCTGAGGCAGGTGAATAATTTGAGGTCAGGAGTTCAAGACCAGCCTGACCAATGTGGTAAAACCCTGTCTCTACTAAAAACACAAAAATTAACCAGGCATGGTGGCGCACACCTGTAATCCCAGCTACTTGGGAGGCTGAGGCACGAGAATCTCTTGAACCCAGGAAGCAGACATTGCAGTGAGCCGAGATCATGCCATTGCACTCCAGCCTAGGCAACAGGATGAGACTCTGTCTCAAAAAAAAAGAATTGTCTCTCTGGCAGAGTATGTATATAAAATGGAAACAGTTCAGATAGCTGATACATTGGGCAGGAAGCTAAGGGAAGGCCCACTTGATGGCTTCCATTTTCTGTGTGAAGTTAGGAGCAATACCAAATTAACTAATGAGAGGAGTGGTGGCAGGTTGGGTAAAGAGCTTGAGAAAAATTGTGACAATTTAAAAACAGAAAGAAAATAATTGTGAAGCAGTGCTAAGGTCTCAGCTCGGGTTAAAGGCCACAAATTTGTTTAGATATAAATTTTCAAGAGTGTGTGATTTTTTTCCTAAGTTTACTTATCACCGCAGGAGGAGAAAGGTAGAGACAGGCTGAGCCCAATTCAGCATTCACCCAATTCAGAGGGTGCAGGCAAAATCAAAAACAAGAAAGAGTCAAATGTGTCCATAGAAAGAAGTTGCAGGTGAATGACCATAGTCCAAATTGATTTAGGAAAGAGCTGAGGCCAGAGCTACTATGGAAACTCTCTCAGAAGTAAGAAAAGTTCAAGAGGGAGCCTCAAACTCAGATCTGATGCCTCTGAAGTTCATGTTCTTGCCTCTGTCCAAGTTCTCTCCTTTTGAGTCTGCTGATTCAGCAGGTCAGTCCCAGGCTAAGAATATGGGTAGAATCTGTACCACACTCCTAGCCTGGAGCTTCAAGCCCATAGTCCTGGTACCCTTCCAAGAATGAGAGCTGAGGGCTTCGGACAGGGTTTGGGGGCCTGTCAGAAGTCTATTTTCTCTCCATCTCTTCCAGGAAGCCTTCCCTGACTCCCTCAGGCTGGGGTGGGCCACTGCTGGGCTCTCAACCACATCACTCCATATCCCGCCCCTCTACAAAGACTACGAGCTCCTGTAGGATGCATCCTGTGGCCTGGCCCAGAGGAGGCTTCAGCAGTATCATCCATCCTGGAAAGATTTCAAATTCAGATGAGCTGTGGAAGTTGATAGTTTCTGAGGATAATTTAAACTTGGTGGGACATTGTAGAATCTATGATTCTGGTCTCTCTTTCCTTCTTATGGTTTAGTTTCTCCAAGCACCTGTCTGTTCCTGGTTCCAAAGCCAGCCCCAACTTTCCCATTCTCCAGGGACCTGAGTGGAGTGACTGATTCCTCTGCGACCCAAGCCTGGCCTTCCCTGGAGATAGGCCCTTCTGCCAAAGTGTCTCTGTGTAAGGAGATAAAACTTAGTTGCTCTGCCACAGGCATTCTGGGCTCCTGCAGGATATGAGTGGGAGGACAGCGTGGACCACAGCTAGGGTGAGTAATCTGGGCCCCAACACATCCCCTTCTCTAATTCTCAGACGAGTGGCTTCCAGCACCTCAGCCTCAGATGGAGATACATCGGTGGGATGGAGTTGGACATAAAGCATAAAAAGGAGAAATAGTCTGGGACAATGAGAGACCGTAGTCCTATCCCCACTTGAAGAACATGGGCTGGAAGAGGCTGGTTTCCTAAGGTCCTGAAGTTTATATCTCTGAGATGAACTGGAATCCAAGACCATATTTCCAAGACTATGCTCCTTATAATTTCTTTAAAAAGGGAGCAGATGTGACAATGTATCCAGTTCTTTTCCTGTTTGGCATCCTGAGGTCATCTGAGCACTGTCTCAGTATCTCAGCTGTCCTTATCTGGACTGGCATTTCTCCACAGGCTTTTCCTGCTGGGTGGGCACCCAAGGTGACCATCAGGTGATGCAGAATAAGCCTGATTACCAGAACTCAGTGAATCAAGCGAGAAAAGGAGAGCTGGGCAGTCTTGCCATTCCTCATATCACTTGTTTTAAATACTGTCCAGTTTTCATTTCTTTCAAGCATTTCTGGATCCAGAGCCTTGTTGGTAGAATGTTTTCGGAAAGTAATCTGACTTCTACCAGGGTAGAAGGTATATCCAGGAGAGGGGATCTTACAGCTGCTCCTCATAAACTCATCCTGTTCTCAATTTCTCTCCTCACTCTTGCTTTTATCAGCTGTAACTCCCTAGTCATTTTGCAGTGGATCTGTGATGCAACCTTTCTATAAGAACTTAATCTTTTATTTCTATCAGTTTCCCACCACTCTTTCTGATTTACCCATAGACTATAATATTTGCATCTCTTATATCCTATCCTGTGCTTTTGTCATTGTGAGTTAATAACTTGTTATTTTTACTGTCACTTAAATGGGAATTTGGAGAGAGTAGAGAGAGAAAGGTTTTGTATGATTTACCAAGTTTAACCAGAAAGCTATTTTCATTAATGTTGTCACTTGTTATAAAAGAAAACTATTTTCTTAATATTTTATTATAAAAAATCAAAAATACCCAAAATTAAAGAGAGAATAAGTGGATCTCTATATACTCATATGCAGCTACAACAATCATCAGCTCACATCCACATTTATTGCAATTCAGGATTACCCTGTAAAAATGTTTCTTTTTGTTAGTTTGCTCGTGTTTTACATTTGATTTGCTCAAAACAAGATACTAACAAGGTCCACGCATTTCTTTTGGTTGATAAGAGTCAAGTCGTGTGTGTGTATGTGTATAAAATAACAGTACATATTTTAGGAGTACAAGTGATATTTTCATACATGTACGCAATGTATAATGATCAAATCAGTGTAATTGTGTTATGCATCTTAAACATTTATCTTTTTCTATTGGGAACATTTCAATTATTTTCCTCTAGTAACTGTGAAATACACAATAAATTATTGTTAATAGTAATTTAATAGTATTAATAGTCTCCCTATTGTACTATCAAATATTATAGCAGAACTTATTCAATCTACCTAACTGTATATTTGTACCCACTAACCAATCTCTCATGTCCCCCTTCCCCTTTGTACTTTCCAGCCTTTAGTAACCACCATTCTAACCCTCTGCCTTCATGAGATCCAATTTTTTTGTTCTCACATAGGAGTGAGAATATGTGATATTTTCCATTCTGTGCCTGGCTTATCACACTTAATATAATGGCCTCCATTTCCATCCATGGTGTTGCAAATGACAGGATTTCATTCTTTTTAATGACTGAATAATACCGCATTGTGTATATGTACCACATTTCTTTATCCATTCATCCACTGATGGACACTTATGCTGACTCTATATCTTGGCTATTGTGAATAAGGCTGCAACAAACATGGGAGTGCAGATATCTGGGTTCGACATACTAATAATGTTTGACGTACTAATAATGTTCTTTCTTCTGGGTATGTATCCAGCAATCAGACTGCTGGATCATAAAGTAGTTCTATTTTTAATTTTTTGAGGAACCTCCATACTGTTTTCCATAGTGGCTGTACTAATTTATGTTCTCACCAACAATGTAAGTGCATTCCCCATTCTCCTCATCTTCTCCAGCATCTGTTACTTTGTTTTTTGTTTTTTAATAAAAGCCATTTTAACTGGGGTGAGGTGGCATCTCATTGTCAGTTGAGTTTCATTCCCCTAATGATTAGTGATGTTGAACCTTTTTTCATACATCTTCGGGCAATTTGTATATCGTCTTTTGTTAAATGCCTTTTCAGGTCTTTTGCCCACTTTTTAATCAGATTTTTTTTTTCACTATTGAATTGTTTGAGTTCCTTTTATATTCTGGTTATTAATACCTTGTTGGATAGTTTGCAAAAATCTTCTCCCATTATGTAGGTTGCCTCTTCACTTTGTCAATTGTTTCCTTTACTGTATAAAAGCTTCTTAGCTTTATGTAATCCCATTTGTCTTATTTCTGCCTTTGTTGTACTTTTGATGTCTTACCCAAAAAAACCTTTGCTCAGGCCAGTGTTCTGTAGCATTTCCCCAATGTTTTCTCCTAGTCGTTTCATAGTTTCAGGTCTTACGTTTATGCTTTTAATCTATCTTGAAATGATTTTTGTATATGGTAAAAAATAGGGATCTAGTTCCATTTTTCTGCATATGGATATCCAGTTTTTTCAGCACCTTTTATTAAAGAGATTGTCCCTTTCACAATGTATGTTACTGGCATCTTTGTGAAAAATAAGTTGGTTGTAAATGTGTGGATTTATTTCTGAGTTCTCTATTCTGTTCCATTGGTCTATGTGTCTGTTTTTATGATAGTACCATTTTGTTTTAGCTACTATAGCTTTGAGGTATAATTTGAAGTTAGGTAGTGTCATGCCTCCAGTTTTGGTTTTGTTTTTTGTTTTGCTCAGGATTGCTTTAGCTATTCAGGGTTTATTGTGGGTCGATACAAATTTTAGAATTGTGTTTTACTATTTTTGTGAAGAATGTCATTGATATTTTGATAAGGGTTGCATTGCCTGTAGATTGTTTTGAGTAGTAAGACATTTTAACAATATTAATTATTCCAGTACACAAGCATAGGATATCTTTCCATTTGTGTGTGTGTGTTCTTCGATTTCTTTCATGGGTGTGTTATGGTTTTCCATATAGAGATCTTTCACTTGACAAATTTATCCTAAGGTATTTTATTTTTTGTAGCTATTATAAGTGGAATTGCTTTCTTGATTTCTTTTTTAGATTAATTGCTGATAGCATATAGAAATGCTATTGATATTTGTATGTTGATTTTATGTCCTGCAACTTTATTGAATTCATTTATCAGTTCTTACATTTTTCTCTTCCTTTTTGTTTTCTTGGAATTTATTTATGGAATAAGCTAGAATGTTTTGTCAAGTTGGTTTATTTTAATATGAATATTTCTGACTTCCTTTCTTGGTATCTTAACATGCCTGCTTGACTGCTGTCTTGACTATTTTCTGTAAACTCAAGGTGGGATACGACCCAAATTTGTAATTTTGGTAAAATATACAGTGTTCTCTAATTTCGTTTTTTTTTTCTTCAGTTGTTAAGTTTTGTGGGTACATTGTAGGTGATATATTTATGGGGTACATGAGATTTTTTTAAATATTTTAACTTTTAGGTTCAGGGATACATGTTTGTTACATAGGTAAGGTTCGTTATATAGGTAAACTCATGATTGGGGGGTTTAGTGTACAGATTGTTTCCTCTTCCAGGTACTAAACATAGTACCCAATAATTGTTGTTGTTGTTGTTGTTTAATTGTTCTGAACCTCTCTCTCCTCCCACCCTCTACTCTCAAGTAGGGCCCAGAGTCTGTATTTCCCCTCTTCCAGTCCATGTGTCCTCATTGCTTAGCTCCCACTTGTAAATGAGAAAACGTAGTATCTGGTTTTCTGTTCTTGCAATGGTTTGCTAAGAATAATGGCCTCCAGGTCCATCCATGTTCCCGCAAAGTATATTATTTCATTCGTTTTTATGGCTGCATAGTATTTCATGCTATATATGTACCACATTTTCTTTATCCACTCTACTGTTGATGGACATTTAGGTTGATTCCTTGTATTTGCTATTGTGATTAGTGCTGCAATGAACATATGCATACATGCGTCTTTATGGGAGAATGATTTATATTCCTTTGGGCATATACCCAGTAGTGGGATTGCTGGGTCAAATTGTAGGGTTTTTTTTTAGTTCTTTTGAAGATTTGCCACACTGCTTTCCACAATGGTTTAACTAATTTACCCTTCCACCAACAGTGTATAAGTATTCCCTTTTCTCTGCATCCTCATCGCATCTTTTATATTTTGACTTTTTATTAATAGTCATTCTGACTGGTATGAGATGGTATCTCATCGTGGTTTTGATTTGCATTACTCCAATTATTAGTGATATTGCACTTTACTTCATACGCTTGTTGGTCACATGTATGTCTTATTTTGAAAAGTGTTCATGTCCTTTGTCCACTTTTTAATGGGGTTGAGCTGGGAATGTTCTTTGTCTCACCTAAAGCCAGCATATCTCAGAGTCTCACCTAAGGCCCATGACATACTACCTAGGTATTGCTGCTGGTTCTTCAGGGCCCAAGGGCTCCTTAGTCATCAGATGATAAATCCTGCCAGGATTGGGCCAGTCCCTGCAGGGCAGTAGGTTCCCTTCTGTCCCAGAGTGTGTCTAGAAATGTTGTCAAGGAGCTAGGGCCTGGACTGGGGGCCTCACAACTCCTTCTGGTACCCTATCCTACTGTGGCTGAGCTGGCATCCAAGATGAAAGACAAAGTCCTCTTGCTCTCCCTTATCCTCTTCTCAAGCAGAAGGAAGGAGTCACTTTTGTTGCTGTGAGCTGCACTGACTGGGATTGGGGGAGGGGTGGTAGCACAAGCATCCCTTAGCTGCCCCAGCTGGTGTTTCACTAGGTCATGTTCCCACCCGCTTCCACTGGCTCTGAACCCAGTGCAACACTAGAACTTGCCTAGAAGCTGCCGTCCTTGTGTCCTAGACTTTCTTTCAAGTTTATTGAGGACCCCAGAGCACTTTGGCTCAGGGTAGTGAGGCTTGCCAAAACTCAAGTTCTGACCGCTGGAATGTGTGATTCCTCTCTGACTAGGGCTGATCTAAATCCTCCCTCTATGGATGGGCAGTGGCTGAGTTCTGCCTGGTGTTGATTTCTACTATGACAGGGCAGCTCTGAATTCAAACAGCCACTGTGTTCTACATCCCCTAAATGCTCAGATTCTCTCTCCACACAATGTATCCACTGCCAGGGGATGGGATATGGGTGGCGACAGCAATTCAAGACTGTCTTTCTACCCTAGTCAATACCCCTTTTAGCAATATGACATTAAAACCAGGTACTGTGATTGCTCACCTGAATTTTGGTTCATATGAAGGTGCTTTTTTGTGTAAATAGTTGTCAGATTTGGTGTTCCTGCATGGAGGATGACTACAGAAGCCTTATATTTGGTCATCTAACTCTGCTTCCTCTGGTATTTTGTGATACTTTCAGCCCTTGATGATTTTTCCCATTATTTCACTAGGTAAAGAAAAGTTACTCTAATTCTATTATTTCCTGTTAGCTGTGATACCTTTTGCATTTTTTTTTGTTTTAACCATGCAACAATTTGTAGAAGCAAAGCAGATTATGTGCAAGTTTTCAGAATACTGAGTGAGTTCCAATTAATAGCATCACTAACCAATGAGTTGTGAGTTTGTGTGTATGTATATGTACATCTCTTTCTCTCTCACACACACACACACACAATGTGTTTCCATCTTTTTCATCTACCATTCTTACTGATGTTGAATTGGCCCTATTTGGAAAGTGGGAGCCTCTTCAAGTTGACTACTTTGTCTTTTTTAAGTGATTCCTGTTGGCTTTGAATGATTCCTTGTCTTCTAGTACTAAAAGATGTCCAATATCATTAGGCATATTTCCAGCACAAGATTTGAAATCAGCTATTTATCAAAAGATATGTGACTCCTTTTAGGGGAAAATGTTATCTAAAAGCCACAGCTAAGTATTGGAGGTACTCCTTGCTACTGAGATGTTCTTGTTACCCAGTCATTTTCTGAGGATAAAGCTGAAAAATATATATTACTTAAAAGATAAATATTTCTTGAGCTTATTCTGATATTTCAAACTTAACTCTATAATTACAACATTTTAATTAACTTGGTTGATTTTAAATATGTATTCTTTTTCTCTTACCCTGAAAGTCTCAAAGGCATTAATATAATCACTCAAAAAATGTATCCTACAATATTAGTCCATGTTATAAATAATAATAAAAATATTGACTTTAATGTATGTTATTTTTCTTTTCCACCTAGACAACATTCTAGATGCATTCAGAATGTTTATATTCCAGCCGGGCATGGTGGCTCACGCCTGTAATCCCAACACTTCGGGAGGCCAAAGCAGACAGATCACTTGAGGTCGCGAGTTCGCGACCAGCCTGACCAACATGGTGAAACCAAGTCTCTACTAAAAACAAAATTAGCCAGGTGTGATGGTGCATGCCTGTAATCCCAGCTACGCGGGAGGCTAAGGCAGGAGAATCGCTTGAATCCAGGAGGCAGAGGTTGCTGTGAGCCGAGATCGCGCCATTGCACTCCAGCCTGGGCAGCAAGAGCAAAACTCTGTCTCAAAAAAAAAAAGAATGTTTATATTCCATCCATTTTTTTACACATTTGGATGTAAAAAATGGATGTTTTTTACATATCCATTTTTTTCTGTACACACTAATCCCTTTTTTGTGATCTATTGGTCTTAAGAGATTTCTGGGTTGCATCTGATACTTTTTCATTTTAAGATTTGTTGCCTACATCAGGGTATTTATAGGATTTTTATCCTTGCAACGTAATAATTATACCTAAATATATCTATATTTGCCTAGTCATTAGTGTTTATTTTCTGGTAGATAAGCATGTTGATACAAAGACTTAGATTTTTTATAATTTTTAGAAATATTTTATTATATATTTGAATATTTTTCTTTTTTTATTCTTATTTTACTCCTCTTCAGGAATACCTATTGTGTTTGAGATTACACTGTTTTATTCAGCATATCAATTACATTTTCTCTAATGACTTTTATCATTGCTTTAATTTCATTTTGTTTGATTATTCTCAATTCTATTTTTCATATTGGTAAGTTTCTAAGCAGTAAACCTTTTTCTAATAAGAATATTTTCAATATTAGAGTAGCTTCTATTTTTTGCCCCAGGTTATTTTCTTTGGTCTATAATTTTTATTTTCTCTATTATCAACTCATTTTCACACTCTAGTATTACAACATTTCATTTTGTTCATGTTTTCTTTAACTTTTTTAAGTATTTTTAAAAATTTATATAAAACATTTTTCTCTTTCCTCTAGTAACTCTTTATTTCAAAGAGTATTTACTATATGTTTAACTTAGTTTATCCCTTTTAATTTTTATAAAATATGTCTGCATAAATTCTATGTGGGAACTACTCTGTTTTTTACTCATCTTTAAATGGAGTCAGTTCCATCAGGGCTTGATATTCACTCAAAAAGTAATGCATAACAGAGAAAGAATAGATAATAACTCAACTGACAACAACAGCAACTTTAATTTTCTATGTATTCTTTTAAAATATTTCACAAAATATACACAATCTTCTGGCCAGTAGACACAATACTTCTTAACTCCCCTACCCTCCAGTTCCTGGTCATTTTTTACCTTCAGTGTGAGCTGATTACATTGACTAGATACAACTGGAGACCCAGCTATCATCATAAAATTTGCTTTAGCTCACAGACCTATTTGGGGTGGGTTTTTAAATCTCTGCTAAAGATATTTGGATGGCTGCTTTTCATCTCTTTTCTTGATCTACCTTTAAACTGTTGTCCTTTCTTTTCTTATTTGCTTGTTTGTTTGGGAATGTAGAAGCTGAATCCCAGAAAAGAAGAAAAACAAGCCCATGCCTACTACCCCTCAGGTTTCTACGGTAGATCTGCAATTTATTTCTACGGGATCACTGTTTCCTCTTTAAAATACAGCATTTTGTACTAAGTTCGTCAGGATCACTCTATGTATATTAAAAGAAAGTATCACTTTGTTAAATATAAAAAGAAACCAGTGTTACATGCTATCAACTAGAACTTTTGTCATCAATAAGCTTAATTTACAGTTATTCTCCCTTTTCATTTAGATGGAAGTACATTTTAAATTATGATTCACATCTGTCATATTTGCTAGTGTGCATGAACCAATGGCACCTGGTATCAGAGGTGGTGTTCTTCCAATAATTTTGTATTTTCTCCTTATTTCCTACCCAAATTGAAGATCTCACATCTCTCCAGAGCCCTTGGCTGCCTCCCTAGGATGCTCCCTTCCCAGTCCTATGTCAACATCCCCTTCTTCCAACCACCTGCTTTTCTCATGATTGGCATCCCAGGGCTGGAGGCCATTCATGGCTGGCTCACCATCCCCTTCTCCTCCATGTACACTGTGGCCCTCACTGGGAACTGCCTGATTCTCCTGGCTGTGAAGAGGACCCCCAGCCTGCATCAGCCCGTGTATTACTTCCTGTCCATGCTGGCACTCACCGATGCAGGCGTCACCTTGTCCACAATGCCTACCACCTTGGCTGTGCTCTGGTTTGACTATCGACTCATTGGCTTCAATGCCTGCCTGGTCCAGATATTCTTCCTGCACTCCTTCTCTGTGGTGGAGTCCTCAGTGCTCCTGGCCATGTCCTTTGACCGCTTTGTGGCATCTCCACCCCCTGCGCTATGCAGCTGTCCTCACAAATAATGTCATCATCAGGATTGGGCTGGCCATTGTGGTTTGAGCCACTGTGTCCCTCTTCCCCGTTCCCTTCTCGCTGAAGCAATTGAACTACTGCCCTGGAAAGATCCTCTTGTCTCATTCATTCTGTTTCCATGCAGATGTCATGAAACGGGCCTGTGCTGACATCACGGTCAACATCCTTTATGGGCTCTATGTGGTTCTGTCCACAGTGGGTGTAGACTCCTCGCTTATTGTCCTGTCCTATATACTTATTCTTTATACAGTGATGGGGCTGGCCTCTCCCAGGGAACGCATCCAGGCCCTCAACACCTGTGTGTCTCATATCTTAGCTGTCCTGGTTTTCTACATTCCAGTCATAGGTGTGTCTATGATCCACCGTTTTGGGAGGCACCTACCCCACATTGTGCATGCCCTGGTTGCCTATGTGTATCTGATAGTGCCTCCTGTGCTCAACCCCATCATCTACAGTATGAATCCAAGCCCATCAGAGAGGCCATGCTCAAAGTACTGAGAAGGAAGGGGCAAGGCTGATGAAATAAGAAAATAACCTAAAGATCTGGAAGGAAAATATGGCCAGTCATATCTTATGCCCAGAAAGCCCTTACTCAAATCTCTTGCCCAGATGCATTATGAAGAGTATGACGAGCAATTGGATGCCCTCAGACTGATAGGTAAAGAACAGTCTTGATTCCTTTATACACTCACCAACCTCAGATATTTTCTTTGGTGTTTACTTGCGCAAGAATCTGTACTCATCACTAAAAATATTAAAAGTGAACCATATCGCCTTTGTCATTCACTGGGGGACAACAGTCCTTAAATGCACAATTATAGTAATATGTAATGAGAATGTGATAGACACACACAAAGTGTTATGGGAACTCAGAAGAGAGTTTACTGGTCCTGCAAGAGGAAATAAGAAAGGATTCAGATGAGAAAGAAGCTGAAAGGTAAATAGGGGGTTGTCAAACAGGGAGTGGGGAGCCAACTAATAAAGAAAAAAAGAATACTTTGTAAATGATTTAGAATAATTTGGTGTACTTGTGGAAAAGCAAATAGTCAGATGTAATTCAGCACAATGCCTGTGTTGGAAGAACAACAGGAGATAAGCAATAAATGACTGGCAGTGGAGAGACCTCTTGGGACCTTTAACACCTGATTGAGACATCTAACCTGCATTCTTTGCTTAAAAGTCTGCCATGGAAGACTATTGCACTGTAGAAGGTTGCACAGACTTAACTGTATTATGGATTAAGAAGGTGAAAGTGGAGTAGAAAAAGAAGGCTAGAAAATCGCTCAGGACGTTGTTATTACCATCTAAGACAACAAGAATGAATGACAAATTTGTCATCCTAATGAAAAAAATATTAGTAGATGCATTTTAAATTGTATCTCTAGATTTCCAATCCCTGTCCACTGAAAGTGCCCAAAGGCAATGACACTGGGAGCAGTGAGCAGAGCTAGCACCCACTCATTGATTTCTAATTATATTCCTCACTACAAATAACCTGAAATCCTTGAAGAAATAGCTAATTCTAAGCATAGAGCAGGGAAAACATTAGGTGATACTGGAATAGACTGTGCCTGAAACTAAAGAACACAAGGACAATAAGCTCAGAAACCTATTTGAAAGAGTTACCAAATTGAATATTGGAATATTACATCACAGCACTATTCACAATACTAAAGACATGGAATCAACCTAAATGCCCAACAGAGTAGACTGGATAAAGAAAATGTAGTACATATGCACTAAGGAATACTATACAGCCATAAAAAAGAACGAGATCATGTTCTTTGTAGCAACATGGATGGAGCTGGAGGACATTATCCCAAGCAAAGTAACACAGGAACATTAAGCCAAATATTGAATGTTCTCACTTGTAAGTGGAAGCTAAACATCGAGTATATATGGACACAAAGAAGAGAATAACAGACAGTGGGGTGTACATGAGTATGGAGGGTGCAAGGAGGGTAAGGACTGGAGAACTACCTATCAGGTACTGTGCTTATTTCTTGGGTGATGAAATAATCTGTACCCCAAACTCTTGTGACACACAATTTACCTATATAACAAACCTGCACATGTACCCCTAAAATGGAAATAAAAGTTAAATAAAAATTGGAATACTAAAAAGTATTAATAATTTTGACAGCAATACAGCAAACAAATTGGTTTTTTTTTTATTTTTTATTTTTGTGTTTGAGACAGAGTCTCGCTCTGTCACCCAGGCTGGAGTGCAAAGGCACGATCTTGGCTCACTGCAACCTCCATATCCCAGGTTCAAGCATTTCTCCTCCTCAGCCTCCCGAGTAGCTGGGACTACACGTGCATGCCACCACGCCTGGCTAATTTTTTGTATTTTTATTAGAGACGAGGTTTCATCGTATTAGCCAGGATGGTCTCGATCTCTCGTGATCCACCTGCCTCGGCTGACCAAAGTGCTGAAATTACAGGCGTGAGACACCACACCCAGCCTACAAATTGGTTTATTTAAATGTATGTGTCCATAGTGATACTCAAAACAGAGAGAGAGAAAGGAAAAAGAAAAACTCTTCTCTACAGAGGAATGTCATGTATAAATGCAAAAGTTTATAGATTTTGAAATACGCCATTTGTAGTTTTTAACATAATTTAAGATAAATAAGTGTTTAAAGGATGTTGGGAAACAGAATATTTGCATAATCTCAATGTATCAATGTACAGCTTAATTATAAATAAGAAAAATGAATGTACCTTTATAATAAATAAGATTGATAATTGTTACCCTAAGCACATGAGCAAAGTTAGCTTAATCGATGATGAGACATTGTGAACTTACGTACCTTCTAATGTGAGCAATAAGAAAACAACATCACATATATGGAATTCCTACCAAAACTATTTTGCCTAAATCTAGCCATGAGGAAATCATCAGAAAAATCTAGAATATGGGAACATTACACATATGCACACACAAACTGGCCTAGAATCTTTTAAAAATGCAGTGTTATAAAAAATTTATCAGGCCTATAATCCCAGCACTTTGGGAGGTTGAGGAGGGTGGATCACGAGACCAGCCTGGCCAACATGGTGAAGCCCTGTCTCTACTAAAAATACAAAAATTAGCCAGGCATGGTGGCACAAGCCTGTAATCCCAGCTACTTAGGAGGTTGAAGCGGGAGAATTGCTTGAACCCAGGAGGTGGAGGCTGCAGTGAGCCAAGATCGTGCCACTGCACTCCAGCCTGGGCAACAGAGTGAGACTCCATCTGGGGGAGCAAGGGGGAAGTTTATATATATACACAAACATATATATACACACACACACATATATATACATATATATACACACATATATATTTAGAATCAATCTAAATTTTAAAAGATTAAAGGGACACGACAACCAACTATTAACAGAAACCCATCATTATTAGAACAATTGTGAAATTTTGAATATGTATTATATATTGATTATATTATTAGCTTTAGTATAATTTGCTTAGGTTTGAAATATTATTGTGGTTATGTAGGAGAATCTGTTATTAGAAGGTGCATATTAAATATTGATTGAGAAAGATTATAATGTCTAAAATTACATTCAAGTGAGAGAGTAAAAATAAAAACATACATGGATGTGGGCAGATGTGTGTGTCTGTACAGATGGAGGGAGAGAGAGAGACAAAAGGAGAAAAACTGTGAAAAATATGTTATCAATCTAATAATGAAAATACAAGTTTTTATTATGTTATTCTTTCAACTTTTTCAGAGACTTGAAATGTATAAAGGCTAAAAGCCGTGAGTAGGGAAATACCTATGGGCATGTAGAAATACATAGGTGTGTATGTGTATATGTGTTTAATATAGATGCACACTATATGTGTATATGTATGTAATTATATGTCTATGTATGTGTGTATATATATCCCTCATGCCAGAATCCTCCATCGTCCTATATTTCAAGAAAGATGAGACAGTCTCTCAGATAATTACTAGATAAGCACCGAATGCTGGGGGAAGTCTCAAGACAAACAGGATAAGCTGATTGGCAGGTGTTAAGAATGCAGAATTAGAATGCAAAGGAAGCAAAATAATTATGTTTCTTCCTAACTAGCATGTGATTTCCATTGAGACTGGAACAGGGGGTTTGCCAAGTCAGGAGGTTTAACTGTGACCCCTGAACACCCTGTGCTTCCCTCATGCACTTAACACACTATATTGTAATTATAAATAATTGCACCATAAGACTGTGAAATCCTTGAGGCCAGGGACTATGTTTTAGTTATACCTGTATGCCTAATGCTTAACTTAGGCATGGCACATACAAGGTCACCACAAATAAAGTTTCAACAGATGCATGAATGATAACAGAGAAAGAATGGAGCGTAGGGTCTATGGAACTGCTCCGAAATGAGTCTCTCTCTGTGCAGGGTCTAGCACTCCTCCCCCAATTGAATCCAAATATAGGCAGCAGAGGCATGGACTCATCAATAACCCTACAACCCTCAATACCCATCAATAACCCTACAGCCCTCAGGAGTGGGTATGTCAGTTTTCCTTACTGCTTTAGGACTCCACTACTTTCTCCATCTATCTAGAAGACCCTTGTCCTCCCAGGAGGAGATAAAAGGTTCTGTCCCCTCTTTCCTGTTCCTTGCTCTTCTCTGCTCTACATGCTTTGCAGCTTGTACACCCCTCTGTTAGAGAGCTTGTCAAGTGCTATTCACACTATACTTTGCTTTGACCTCATATTCTAATTCCTCAAGGGCAGCACTGAAGCCTGACTCACAATGAATGCCTTCATTATTGGGCAGAGGGATTGTCCACAAGAGGGCTTCAGGAATGTATTCATTCATTTATTTAACACCTTCTTACTGAGGGCACACCACATACCAAGCAATTCTCTGCCAGGAACCATGTTCCAAAGGTAGCACTACACTGGGGGAGAACCAATGGGCAACCCTCGATCCAAAAAGGCACTTCCTTGCTCAGGAATGGCCTTCCTCTGGCCTCATACTACTGCCTGAGTGTATAATATTAGGGAATTTACTTTTAATTACACATCCTTCTTCTCTGCCAGGTTCTGTGGGATAGGAACAACTTTATTACACAGTCCTCCCAAAGAGACTGCTCAGGCAGGCACTTTCCTAACTGGCAGGAGCACTGACAGAAATCTGGGAAGTGAGGAAGTTGAAACAGGATTCAGAAACCAATGTATGAAAATATAAATGTTCACTTAATTTGTTTCTGCAGTTCAGCCCATGAGGCCTCTTCATGTTTTCAATTTAGGTCACATTATAAGAATGAAGGGAGGCCTGTGGGGATCTGCAAGACAGCAAGGAAAAATTCTTAGGTTGAATGACTCTCTGCGTCTCTAAAGATAAAAAACAAAGAGCTGGAGAGCTCCCAATAAACATACCTGGTGGCTACATTCAGCTTTCCCTGTTTCAGGGCCCTTTTCTCCCCATCTAGCCCCTCAGATTGCCTGATTCATATCTGCTATTGAAGAAAATGGAGCTCCCACAGTGCCCATGAGCAGTAGACACCGGAAGTAGGGCTGCTTCACCTGGATGTCCATCCCTGGGGGCTAAGATGGAGTGGAGGGAAGACACCACTGACCTGACGACCTAAAAGGCCGTCACTGAGAGAGGCTACAAAGTGGTTTCTGTGACTCCAAATGGAAAAGCCAATGTCACTGAGGAGCACAGTAAAGCAAGTGAATGAAGTGCCCAGTGAAGCTTCCTGCAGGTGTGGCAGAGTGGAAATGCTATACCTTGAGCACAGAGACAGACATGATGATTCTAGCTCTCTCCTCTGCTCCATAGCTCAGTTGCTCAAATGTAACTCTCCTTCCCAACACACACACCCCAGTCATTTTCTATTGCCCAAGAACAAGTTAGCAGAGAATCTCCTGGGTGGCCTGGGCCCCAGGGATCCCTGGGGAACAGCACCTCACCAGGGCATCTAGCCAAGGGTATAAAGATGGGATGTCAGCTTCAGAGCCTTTCTGAGCTCCTTCAAGATGTGGAGAGGTGAAGAAGGCTTTGACAACAAGCAGGGTGAGTAACACGGGGCCTGGATACAATGCCTTCTGCACTATTTAGAAGGGAAGGGGCCTGCTCAGTGAGTCTGAGATCCCCACTCTGTCAGCTACCACCAAAAGGAGGAACCAGTGGGATGAGAGATGAGCAGGTGTCAGAAGCAGGAAAGGAGTGAGGAGGCCTGGACTTCCATAGATGGCAGGAACATGCCCCTAGATGAGGGAGAGTAAGGAAGGAGGCAATGTTCCTGAACGCAAAGATTTCTCAATTCAGATCATTATTCAGAAACCTAGACTCTGTGACCAAGGGGATTGATACCCTTTGGTTTCTCTAAGTAGGGTAACTCTGTGAGGGTAGCTTAAGATCCCATCTCAGGTAGCATCATGGGGATGATCTGAATGTTTGCTTGAGATGTCACCTTTCGCCATGAGATTGTTTTTCATATTCTCCTGGATAAGAAGAGCCTTTAAGGAAAGCACTTGACTTTGAGGTAGAGGAAATAAAACATGTTGAGTCACTCCTTTTGACTCTCACAGACACATACAGTCATGAAAGTTTCTTAGAGTATTAAAATAAACATAAGTTAAAAATCATCCACATTTTTCCTCCTTCTTCTGGGAAGAGTTATGATTTTTAAATAGATTTGACTCTTTTTTGTCCTGGATATAATAGCAGAAAACCAAACCTGGTCTACTTTCCAGAATTGAGAGATTTAACTTTAAACTTTCTGAATCCATGGGAACTAAGAAACATGGTAATCCAAGCTGGCTACTAGAATGTGTATTTATAGAAAAGAAAGAAAACAAAAGCAAAAATTTTCACTTCAATACACAGAATTCCTCACTTGTGTCAGGCCTCTCATATCACTATAATATTTACAATACATGAAAATTGATGAAAAGACCATTATCTAGAGATAAGAGAGAACTTAGTTTGATTATACAAAATGCCACAAATTTTTGGCAACTTGTTCTAAGAGGTACTGTACAGTTATATCTTTAAGTGCTCAGCTTCTTCTACTATTGAACCAAACTTAGCATTTTGATCCTTCTACCACATCCAGGAGAAATAGATCAAATATCCAGAGTTACAGAGGACCTGCATGTCAACGAGGAGACAACAGAGAGTTCTAGGATAACGCATTTGTGAGTCACTGGAGAACAGATAAATCAATGCAGGCTAGAAGAAAGGGAAATGTCACATTAACTTCAGGAAGATTTATCCTTAGATTCCCAAAAGTTAAATGCAGAGTCCAGAATTTACCCTGTATTCTGATTAATGTTACCAACGACAAAAAAAGACTATTTTCTGGATTGACCTTATGTAACTCTTAATAAGACTGACTGAAAATAACAATTAATTTAATTAATCTGAAGGAGTCATTGATCTTTTCTACAAGCAAACTATACAGTAAAAGTTGTGAACATGGGCACTAGAGGAGGCTTTATCAGGGCTTGGGGTAAAGAGGAAGGGGATTATATAAATAAAGAAATCATTATTCAATAATGTATTCAGTTGCTCATTCATTGATTGTCCCTGAAAAAAAAAAAAGAGCAGAGATTTGGAAATCACCAAAATCAGGACATTAGGATTGAATGAGGTTTCTGAAGAAATGTAACTTCAATTAGTAAAAAGAAAATGAAAAAATGGAGAGGCAATTAGCACAATAAAAGGCAAATAGTATGAAGAACCAAAAGGGTTATACTGAGTAAAGAGAGTTTTAAAGAAATAGGAAAAACACTGCATCTGCAGAGCCCTAAATCATGTCACCATGAAACATTAGAAGAAAATAGGGACTTCCAGCTAATCTGCTCCAAGCAGCCCACATTTTATCAATCTCTAGCATCTAGTGTAATGCGGACAGTTTGAGACTGTTGAAAGGTTTAACTGAAGTAGACCTGAATTTGAATTTGTACTGTCACATCTAGACTGGCCTGGAAGAACTCAAACTCTCTCTCTAGTTTTATTTGTTTTAAAATAATAATATTATTATTGTTATTGTTATTGCCATCTTTTTAAGAAGATGATAATATCTACCTTGCATGATTGTTTTATAAGCAGAGATGTATTATTTACAATCAAAAATGTAAAGAGTCTAATATCTGGAACATAAGGGATACTGAATGATTGATACATTAGTAAATTTATTTGCCCAGCATCAGACAATAACGTTAGTAGTATTAGTAGAACAGACTCCACAGAACATTGAAACTAGCCTAAATTTATATCTTTGATTCATGTTTTTTGTTTTTTTGGTTTTTTTTTTTAATTATTATACTTTAAGTTCTAGGGTACATGTGCACAACGTGCAGGTTTGTTACATATGTATACATGTGCCATGTTGGTGTGCTGCACCCATTAATGTCATTTACGTTAGGTATATCTCCTAATGCTATCCCTCCCCCCTCCCCACAACAGAACAGAGCCCTCAGAATTAATACCACACATCTACAGCCATCTGATCTTTGACAAACCTGACAAAAACAAGAAATGGGGAAAGGATTCGCTATTTAATAAATGGTGCTGGGAAAATTGGCTAGCCATAAGTAGAAATCTGAAACTGGATCCTTTCCTTACTACTTATGTGAAAATTAATTCAAGATGGATAAATGTTAGACCTAAAACCATAAAAACCCTAGAAGAAAACCTAGGTAATACCATTCAGGACATAGGCATGATTCATGTTTTAACAAGTGTCTTTGGAAATTCTAACTTTAGGGGAGAACCTCAGGCTCCTTAGGCCTGCAGCTTTGGCCCTCCCAGTTAGGAAAGACAACAGTGTTAAGCGATTTAGGGGGAGGCACATTCAAGGACAAAAGACTTCAGGAAGGGTGTGCTAAGGGACTGAAGTAAATATTTGTCTGACATTCCTAAATTCTGGGAAATGTTGAGTCAATGGGGTGAAGAAATGATTCTTGTAATTTGTAGCCTGAATTGCAAGGGCATCCAGTGACCCGGTCAATATTCTCTGGGCAAGACACAGAAAGACTCCATATCTTTGACAGTTCTTAGTGACCCGGTAAGAATCAAATCGTCACTTCATTTACCAAAACGTTCCTACTACCTATTTTCATTCTTACCCTGAAACTTTCTCATTGATGGGACTTAATTACTAGAGAATGTCAGGATTTTGCACACACACACACACACACACCACACAGAAGGTTTTTTCATTTGTGGTTTTTTTGAGACAGAGTTTCACTCTTACTGCCTCGATTGGCGTGCAATGGCACGATCTCGGCTCACCACTGTCACGCACGCACGAAAATGTCATGCACGTCCATGTGAAGAGACCACCAAACAGGCTTTGTGTGAGCAACATGCCTGTTTATTTCACCTGGGTGCAGGCGGGCTGAGTCCGAAAAGAGAGTTAGTGAAGGGAGATAAGGGTGGGGCCGTTTTATAGGATTGGGTAGGTAAAGGAAAATTACAGTCAAAGGGGGGTTGTTTTCTGGCAGGCAGGAGTAGGGGTCACAAGGTGCTCAGTGGGGGAGCTTTTTGAGCCAGGATGAGCCAGGAAAAGGAATTTCACAAGATAATATCATCGCTTAAGGCAAGGACTGGCCATTTTCACTTCTTTTGTGGTGGAATGTCATCAGTTAAGGCAAGTCGAGGCAGGGCATTTGCACTTCTTTTGTGATTCTTCAGTTACTTCAGGCCATCTGGGCGTATATGTGCAAGTCACAGGGGATGCGATGGCTTGGCTTGGACTCAGAGGCCTGACAACCACAACCTCCACCTCCCAGGTTTAAGTGATTCTCCTGCATCAGCCTCCCGAGTAGCTGGGATTACAGGCACACGCCACCACGCCCAGCTAATCTTGTATTTTTAGTAGAGATGAGGTTTCTCCATGTTGGTCAGGGTAGTCTCGAACTCCCGACCTCAGGTGATCTACCCGTCTGGGCCTCCCAAAGTGCTGGGATTATAGGTGTGAGCCATTGCGCCTGGCCACGATGGAGTTTTAATAGCTGTTTTATGGGGAAGGCTGCGGTTTTAATCTTTCTTTGATAGATTTAAGCATTTCTTTCCACTCACGTTAGTAAAAAGGTTTTCCTTTTATGTATACCTGGCAAAGTAATGGTGAGACTCCAATGACATAATTACTGTGAAAGCACTTAGAATACTGCAAAACATATATTTTCAGTGGAATAACAGTAAGGACCAGGACAAAAACAACAATGATGTGATGATGATAATTATGAGCATTGACAGTGTGCGTTACATCTTAAATAAAATTAGCAAACACTTTCATTTAGTGAAGACACTGTGTGTTAAAGTGAAAGCAGTATAAACTGTATAGTTAACAACAACTAAATTCCATAATACAATATATCATCTTTTATTCTTGAAAATGCTAAGGCCAGGTATGGTGGCTCATACCTGCAATGCCAGCACTTTCAGAGGCTGGGGTGGGAGAATTGCTCAATCCCAGGAGTTCAAGACCAGACTGGACAACACTGTGATATCCTGTCTCTACAAAAATAAATAAATAATTAGCTAGGCATGGGGGCACAGACCTGTAGTCCCATCTACTCAGGAGTCTGAGGCAGGAGTATTGCTTGACCCCAGGAGTTTGAGGCTGCAGTGAGCTATGATCTTGGCACTGCACTCACTCTAGCCTGAGCAACAAAGCAAGACCGTATCTCAAAAAAGAAGGAAGAAAAGAAAAGAAAGAGAGAGAGAAAGAGAGAAAGAGGAAGAGAGGAAGGAGAGGAAAGAGAGGGAGGAAGGGAGGGAGGGAGGGAGAGAAAGAAAATGCTTAGAGAGTGAATTTTAACTGATCTTCACCACAAAAATCATAAATGTATGAGGTAATGCTTGTTCTAAATAGCTAGATTTCACCGTTCCACAGTGTACATATACTGAAAAACTTCATGTTGTACAGGATAAATACACATATTTTCATGTCAATTTAAAAAAATAAATAAACATGAGTGAAAAAAACTAAATTCTTTATCTACCATTATCATTCATGTTTTGCTAACTAGGGAAGAGTGACACTATCCCTTAAGACTTGAATTTCATTTGAGGGCATATTAGTTAATGTCTGCATATTACTGGAAGAGTTAATAATACAGACCAAGGGCTAAGAACAATGGAAAGCAATGAAAAAGCCTACACAGCACAAATAAGTGTCTTTCTACTGACAGGTGTCCTGTCAATGTCCTTCTATCTGCTCAGATTGAAGAGCTCACATCTCTCCAGAGCCCTCAGCTGCCTCCCTAGGATGCTCCCTTCCCAGTCCTATGTCAACATCTCTTTCTTCCAACCACCTGCTTTTCTCATGATTGGCATCCCAGGGCTGGAGGCCATTCATGGCTGGCTCACCATCCCTTCTCCTCCATGTACACTGTGGCCCCCCTGGGAACTGCCTGATTCTCCTGGCTGTGAAGAGGACCCCCAGCCTGCACCAGCCCATGTACTACTTCCTGTCCATGCTGGTGCTCACCGATGTGGCCACACCTTGTCCACAATGCCTACCACCTTGGCTGTGCTCTTGTTTGACTATTGGCTCATTGGTTTCAATGCCTGCCTGGTCCAGATGTTCTTCCTGCGCTCCGTCTCTGTGGTGGAGTCCTCAGTGCTCCTGGCCATGTCCTTTGACTGCTTTGTGGCCATCTCCACCCCCCTGCGCTATGCAGCTGTCCTCACAAACAATGTCCTCATCAGGATTTGGCTGGCCATTGTGGCTCGAGCTACCTTGTGCCTCTTCCCTGTGCCATCTCTGGTTAAGCGTCTAAATTTCTGCCCTGGTGGTAACATCCTATCCCACTCGTTCTGTTTCTACCCTGATGTAATGAGGTGGGCCTGTGCTGACATCAGGATCAATATATGCTATGAGCTCTATGTGGTTGTATCTATAGGGGGCATAGACTCCCTGCTCATCATCCTGTCCTATACCTTCATCCTGCACACAGTCATGGGTCTGGCCGCTCCCAGAGAGTGCATCAGGGCCCTCAGCACCTGTGTTTCCCACATTCTGGCTGTCTTTGTCTTCTTCTTCCAGGTATCACCATGTCCATGATCCACCATTTTGGGAGGCACCTGCCCCACATTGTACATGCTCTTGTTGCCTATGTGTACCTAGGTTGCTCAATCCCATCATTTACAGTATGAAGCCCAAGCCCATCAGGGAGGCCGTGCTCAGGATGCTGAGGGGGAGAAGCCAAGGTTGATGAAATTACAAAATATTATAGGGCCTGGATAACATTAAAGAGACTGCTATAGCCTTACAGAAACCTGTTAGACCCAGCAAGCACTGAAAATCCCTAATCTGTGCTAAGACTGTGGGAAATCCATAAGGTTTGTTTATGTTACAAATTTGTGTTCAGCATTTACTCTGTAAGAAAGTAGTGATGAGGATGAAAGACTGATAAATAAATGAAACGTGTTCCCTTGTCTCCGAAAGCTCACAGCCTTGTGCCAGGAAAAAGGCAAGTAAAGACACAACCAGAGTATAAACCAATAAGTGCCATAATAAAGTTCCTTTCAAAAGATTACTCGAGATTACAAATTGGTCATTGACAGAACATGCCTGGGAAGGTGTGGCAAGCTTCCACAAAGAAGATAGTAATTTTTATTTCACCTTGAAAAATTCAGAATTTTTCTATGCAAAGTAGGAATTAAATAAGGAAGAGAAAAATCTAGAAAAAAAAGAGCAACATGAAAAGGACTCCATGTTTTGAACAAAGAAGAGTGTTTGTGAAAAGGTTTGCATTCCTGTACTTCTTTATGTCTCTACTGCTTAAGTCTTTATAGACATGGCTGTGGCACAGGGTAAGAAAAGGGAGTGGTAGGGGATGGAGAAGTAGGTGACCAAATTATATAGGACTGTGCATATTATGCTAAGTTGTTTGGTTTGTATCTAGTACCTAAAAATCATTATTTTTTTACTATAAGTTAGTAGTATAAATTGCAGATTAGAAGTGCATTGGACATATGAACAAAACTGGAGCCAGAAGACTCATCAGTTTAACCTCTTATCTGACCTCAGAGATTTCCCAGATACCTTTTATGCTGCCTGGAACATTCTCATTCCCCCCATGCCTGTGTCTCATTTCAAATAAAGTATAAACCTAATTTCTCAGAAAATCCTGTCTTATTAATTCTCCTTTCCAGATTATTCAAGGTACTGTGTTTGCTTCCTGCATGTATACAATAGTCTGTCATTCAACTAGACAGTAAGCCCCAAGGGGGCCAACATATACTCAGTGCCTAGTGCTGTTGGTGGAACAGCAGATGCTCAATAATTATTTTGAATAATTATCTTGAAGATTTAATGATAAATTATTTTGAACAGGAGATGAAGCAATGAGTTGTTTAATTTAAGATGTAATTTGGAGATGTCTTCCTCTAGGGAGCTTTTGATCCTTCAGAGAAAAGAATACATAAAAGTAACTGTAAACATTGTGAGAAGGTTTTCAGCTATGTTGGGTAGATGAACTGAAGGTATGAGAGATGCAATACTACTTACTGGCTAAATTAAGTATTCTCTCTTAGTAAAGAAAAGTTCCCTAATTTCTCACCCTAGAGGGTCTCCTGGGCCTTTTTGCTGGAAGTGATGACCTTCACACCTCAGTGATATAAGTACTTTGACTCCATAAAGGGTTCTTGTTGAAAAAACGAAATGAAAAAGGGCTTTAGGGGATACAATACTAAGATTTGTTTATGTGTGTCTGCTGGAATGCACCTTCTTACAAGGTGAAGTTGTAAGGACATGTGTGTCTTTCTCTTCACCTATGCCACTACCCCTCCTACTGCTGAAGAAGGAATTCATGAATTTTACAAGTACAAAGACAGCCAAGAAATTTTTACGTTTTCTTTCAAAAGCTAAGTGCAGTGTAGCCCCCCGTAGTCTAAGTTAAAGAAGAATACTAACTTCCTGTTTTTCCTTCTGTGCTCAGCGAGCCTTATCTGTACTCACCAGTTTCACTTTCCTTGAGGCTCAGCGAGTTCCTCCTTCACCTCCTCAGCGCAGCTGCAAAGTTACAAGGTTGATACAGAAACATGGTTTCCCAAGGATGTAGAACATGTACTATAGACAAATGTAAAAAACTGATCAACTGGCTTTGTTCTCGCTTCTGTAAGTATGCTTCCTGCATCACGTAGCTCCTGGCCACTGACTGCTTAGAAGGTGGCTGCTTTCTTTGTCCAGGGCTCAGACTTTCCTGGACACTAGTCCTACTGAGCCAGGTGATCACCTTTTAATAAATACCTTTCCTGAACTCACTCTGTTTGGTCTCTCCTATCTCTGATTGTCCCACAACACTATGTATGAGGTCGATTTCACAAGATCTCAGTATGTAGTGTCTGCATTGGGTAAGTAGGATTTTATGTTACAGTGTTTAAGAACACAAGCTTAAGAGTCAGGAAACCAAAACTTACTCAAACTCTGTCACAACTGTCTCATTCATATCAGCAATCTGACTTGGAGCATTTTATTCTTCATGCATTAACAAATAGTTCTTTTATTTTTTCTTGAGTGACTCCTGTGAGCCAGACACTCTGTTACATGATGGACAGGAACACAATGCTACCAAAACCAGACTTGATCCTTGTGGAAGGAATACACATTGAGTAAATGTTTACAAAGAAATATAAATTTGCAATAGCATTAAGCACTATCCATTTAGGCTTCTCTTCCCCCAGGGCACTGTACACTCCATGAGAGAAGTGTTTAAACCACTTTTGTTCTCCATTGCATTCTGAGTGCTGGGTTCACACTTATTTTAATAGCACTAAGAAGGTATTTGGTGACTGCATTAGTTTCCTATTGCTGCAGAGAAAAAAAAAAGAAGCAGCTTAAAACAATACCCATTTATTAGTTCATATTCGGAAGGTCAGAAGTATGGGTGAGCTTCTTAGCCTTATGAGAAGTATGGCTGGGTTCTCATAAGGCTAAAATAAAAGTTTCAGCAAACTGGGTTCTAATTTGGGAGCCTTGGGGAAGAAACTGCTTCCACCTTCATTTTGGTTATTAACAGAATCTAGTTCCTTGAAGCCGTGCCACTGGGATCACTTTTCCATTGCTCTCCGTTGGCGTCCCTCAGCTCCCTAGGCTGCCCACATTCCTTCTCACGTGCTCCTCCATCATCAAGCCAGCAACAGTACATCACATCCTTGCCATGCTTTGAATATCTCTGACTTCTTCTGTCACCAGCTAGAGAAATGTCTTGTTATTAAGGCCTCACGTGATTAGACCAGGCCCACTGGGCTATAATATCCCTATATAAAGATCCAGCTGTGCAATACAGCATATAACACAATCCCAGGAGTGACATCTCATAATATTCAAAGGTTCTGGAAACCAGAGCAGGATATTTCTGTAGCGCCATTTTAGAATTCTGCCTATGAAAATGACTAAATAAGTGAATTAAGAATAGATGGTTCTGGCCTGACATGGTGGCTCACACCTGTAATCCCAGCACTTTGGGAAACCAAGGCAGATGGATCATGTGAGGTCAGGAGTTCAAGACTAGCCTGGCAAACATGGTGAAACCCTGTCTCTACTAAAAATAGTAAAAATTAGCTGGGCGTGGTGGTGGGCGCCTGTAATCCCAGCTACTGGGGAGCCTGAGGCAGGAGAATTGCTTGAATCCAGGAGGCGGAGGTTACAGTGAGCCGAGATCACACCATTGCACTCCAGATTGGGCGACAGAACAAGACTCCATCTCAAACAAACAAACAAACGAAAAAGAATAGATGGTTCTATAAACGTATACAATAACGGTATCTGACCTGCCCTAAGGTGTAAGGAATGATTTTTCTCAAGAAACAGTAATTAAGGGGAGGTCCGAATGTTAAAAAATAATAATAATAACTGGGAAAGAATGTTTAGGAGAAGGAGTATTAGGCATAAAAAACCATGTCTCCAAAGAGCTTGTAGAAGGAGGTAGTATGGTGAAATCAAGGAATGAAATAAAAGACAGTGGGACTAGAAGTCAGTAAGCAAGGAGCCTGTGGTTGAAGAGAAGACTAAAAATAGAAATGGGTTCAACCAAAAAGATGGGAAATATTAACAGTATTTTAGACAGAGGAAAGAGTGGTTTTGACATGAGCACATTTGCCTTTGGAAAGATGGTTTTACACTGTGTTGCAGAGAATAGATTGAATTACAGCTATAATGCATGCAAATTTACCACTTACAAGGCTATCGAAATAGTCCAGATGAATTTATTGTGGCTTGAACTAGGGAAGTAGTGGTACAAATAAAGAAAAATATGGGATCAAAGTTATAAAAGCAGTAGAAATTATGTAACTTTATTTGGAATTAAATATGAAGGTTAAGAGAAGAAAAAGAAAAGGCCAAGATTCACTCCTAGGTTTGAGGTTTGCACATCAGAATAAGTGGTGGTGAGATTAACTGATATATGAAACATGAATGATGAATATAATTGCATAAAAATCATGAGTTTGATTTTTGGACACTGTGAGCTGGAAGCATCCAAATGTCTGGGTTACACAGGCCATTGGACCTATGTGCCTAGAGCTCTAGACTAGCCCAATAGTCTAGTCTAAAGATACAAATTAAGTCACTGATATACAAATGGCAAAGTAAGTGGGGTGTGTGTGTGTGTATGTGTGTGTGTGTGTGTATGTGTGATTGCATAGGAATTAGAGGCCACTAACTCAAATTTTATAGACCAACAGCAAATACAAGTATTAATTGTGTAGGAATTAGAGGCCTGATTTGAGGCCTTTTTGCACCATATTCTCTCACCAGGCAGAGTAGAATGTATGTGCAAAGGAAACTGAGAAGAAGAAAACCATAAGTGTGATGCCACAAAGGGCAAAGGAAGAAAATGTATCAAGAAAGACAGTGGTCAACTGTATTAAATGTTGTTTGGAAATGAGGGAAGATAAAAACTAAAACCTCAGACACAGAGAGGTTCCTGATGATGTATAGTAAAAGTTATTTGGTAGTTTCACCAAGGCCAAAACTAAACTGGAATAATGGAAGAGTTATATGAGAGATGTGTAAGTGAAAGTAAGTTATAGATAACTTCTCTAAGAAATTTGACTATTAATGGAAAGAGACAGAAGGAATATGAGTTTAGACAGATTTATACTGGTTGTTATCACTGTTGCTTTTAATATGGAAAGGGACTTGAACATGATAAATGCTTGGAATGATTCATTTGAGAGAGCGAGGTTGAATATCCATGAGGGAGAAGAGACAATAATGTAAGTTTCCTAAGAAGTTGGGATGGAAGTGATCCAAAACAAATTAATAGAAACCTATATGAGACACAGCTTGATGTCATAATGATTAATAAGGACTTTGTGATACTTACGCTAGTGTGAGGAAATACTTCCTTCTTTGATAAATTTATACCTCTTATGTAGGTATAAATATACCTCTTATGTAGGCATAATGGAAGAAGAGCAGTCTTTCCTGAGCCCTTCAGTTTTCAGTTATTATTTCCTTTAGTTTTTAATCTATTTATTCAACAACTATTAAATTCATGTTTTATTTACAAGGCTAGAATGCTTTAAGAACAACAAAATCATTTTCAGAGACTTGACACACTAATACTTTATTTTTCACTTATCCGACTGCCTGGAACAAATACAAGTGGGAGTTGCAAATGACAGGTTTGGCTCTGCACAGTTTTTTCAGGAATCCAGGCTTCTGGTGATTTACTCTGTGTAACACATAGCTTCCCAAGTCACATTTAATGTCAACATGAAAGGCTGCACATGGGAGGGTTTTATGATCCAGGTATAGAAGTGGCACATGTCACTTCCACTCACATTGGAAGTAATGGCTAGAATTTAATAATACCCAACTCAAAGAAGTCTGGAAAATTGCCTGGCTATGTGTTCAGGATGGAAGGAATCAGGTTTAGTGAAAAGTAACCAGTACTGAATATAAGCACTATTATGTTCTAGGCACTCTGCTTGGGGATTCAATGATGACCAAAGAGCAGTCAATGATGAACAGAGATGATATTCAATAATAAACAGTGCCCTCATGGGCTTACAGTCCATCAGCAAATACAAGTATTAAATAGGCATTTCCAAACATGATATCGTTACAAAAGGAGATGAAAGCATGTTATACGAATCCATATCAAGGAACCTGAGGTTTGAAAAAGAAAATGACTCTTACCACATATATGATCACATGTTTTAGTATTGGTTATTTGAGTTTCTTGGTTAAGAATCATATTGTTGTCATATCCTGTTGAAGATGAAACCTATTAACCCTTGGTAATAGCCCCTCAGAAGCAAAAATGCCCGATTCCCATGCCTAAATCAGATTGCTTTCCTGGTCTCAAAGTCCCTGTTCCGTACTACACAAAGCCCCAAATAAAGCATAGTCCTGAAGATTCCCTCACTTTCCAGCTACCAGTCACACTCAAAAGGCCAGTGTTATCTTCAACACCTGCCATTCCATACTTCCCATTGTAACTGTTGGCTCCCTAATCTCACTGCCTATCAGAATCACCTATGGAACTTTTAAAAATAAATAGCTTGCTATAAGCCCTATGCCAGACTTTCTGAATAAGAATCTTCCATAATGGTGAACCTAGAAATTACTTCTCCTTCCAAGACACAGGTAAAGTGGCAATTGGACCAGGACAACAAGCAATAGCTAGTGGGATTAAAGCCATGAGTTCTGTTACCAGGAAATTCCTAAATATAACACTGGATGAGTGAGAAGAAATTAAATACCTCCTCTAGAAAATGTAAGACTCTGTAAGATATCTCTAACACACTATCCTATTGGTCTCTCTAACAGTTCTTCCACATAATATGAGATTGGGCAGGAAGTCTTTTTTTTTTTAATTTTTATACCTGTATGACCCAATTTAATTCACTGATCCCCACTGAACATCAATTTTCCCATGGCTACAATGAGGGTACTAATATAGCTTTGCCTAATTAAAAGGTTGATAAGAAAATTAAATAGGAAAAACAGTGCCCATATGCTGTGAAAACTCTCAGAACAGAGTGTGTCAACTTTCATTAATGTCGGTAAATGTACTCTTTTCAAGGCTTTACTTCCAATCTTCCCCTTAAGTGTTAGTGTCCAGAGGAAAAATTATTTCTTCTCTATAGAAGTCATTTTGAAGACAGTCTTTTTCTGAGATCCAGTGCGGTTGGGAGTTCTGAAGAGGAAGTTATAGTTTCAAGCTCGATTATCTCATTTTATTATATTCTTGTGTTTATTTTCCTTGTGCCATGCTTAGACCTTTGGCAAATGTTCTCTAGATGTACATTCTTACCTCAGAATGCTGTAAACCATCAGTAGAAGCAGTTTAGATTTGGACTGCATGGTAAAATGGAAAGTAATAATCCTCCAACCACAACCAAGTCAGGGTATTAATAATTATATACAGCAAGAAAACAAAGAAGAAAATAATATTGAAAAAATGGGATTCCCCAACCAGTTTCATATTTGAAGGAACTGAATTATATTTTTATTAAGGAAATTTTTTTTTTTCTGAATACTGTCTTCCAAAATGTTGACATTAAAATCTGAATCAGAGGACTTCGAATGGAAAAGAAGTTTGATCACTGACACCTAGGGCTCTGAAGCATGTGTGGCCATATGAAAAAGTCGAAGGATGCGCTGCCGAATCTCCTTTGTCTTCACTCCGTAGACAATTGGGTTGAGCACAGGAGGAACCAGCAGATAGATATTGGCCAAGATGACTGGCAGGAGAGAGTCACGCCGCTTGCTAAAGCGATGCACCATAGACAATCCAATGAAAGGTACATAGAATATGAACACAGCACACACGTGAGAGACACAAGTGCCAAACGCCTTGGCCTGGGCTTCACGTGTCAAGCCCAACACAGTCTTAAGAATAAGCAGATATGAGAAGGAGATGAGAAGTGAGTCCAGGCCAATGGCAGAGATGATGACAATAAGGCCATAGATGACATTGACCCGGATATCATCACATGCCAGCTTCATGACATCTTGGTGTAGGCAGTAAGAATGGGAAAGGATATTGGAGCGGCAGAAGGGCAGCTGCTTGATGAAGACAGGAAGGGGTGCCATCAGTGCAGCCCCCCGCACCACAGCAGCCACACCAATTTTGGTGACACGAGGCAATGTAAGTACTGTGGCATGGCGCAGTGGGTGACAGATGGCCACATAGCGGTCAAAGGCCATGGCCAGCAGCACTGTGGATTCCATGCCAGACAAGGAGTGAATGGCAAACATCTGTAGCAGACAAGCATCAAACTGGATGGTAGTGGAATTGAACCAGAAGATGGCCAGCATTTTGGGCATGGATGAGGTGGAGATGAGGATGTCAATGCCTGAAAGCATGCAAAGAAATATATACATGGGCTCATGCAGGCTGTGCTCGGCCCGCACAACGTAGATGATTGTCAAGTTACCTAGCACAGCAATAAGGTAAAGGGAGCACAATGGGAAGGCCAACCAGAACTGAGCCTCTTCCAAACCAGGGAGGCCTATTAGGATGAAGTATGTGGCACTGGATTCATTGCCATTGGGACCCATCATCATGAAGAAGCTGAACTGTGACCAGCACCAGGCAGGTAGAGGCTGGAATGCAAACATAAGCCATTGTCAGATCCATAAGAATCCCAATACCACACCTCACTCTATCCTGACGTCCTGTTCTCTAACTCAAACTCTAATTCCATTTCTTATGCAAATTCTAATCATATTCTAAATGCAGTCTCACATAATCTAACATAATTCAAGAACCAGACACAAATTCATCCAGTCCTACTTACTAACCCCGTCTGTATTGTTAATCCTGGCAGCAAGTGAAAGACTAAGACAAAAAATTTAAGCATATTCCAAATCATTTAGTTCTCCAAAGAAAGGCTACTGGCTGAATATAAAAGAATCTTAGGTGATAAAAATATCTAATCATTTCCTCTATCCCAGCTTACTTTTATGCTTCCCTATGCTTAATACTAACTGCAATTCTCAGTGTATCATTAGACTATCTTTAAGAAAAAATTCCAGTCCAAGTGTAACAACACTAGTAGTAACAGGTTAATGTTGAAACCTAATCCCATCATAAATCTAATGATCTCCCCAATTCTAGACTTAACCCTAACTTTAACATTAACTTAATATTTGACCTTTTAATAACCATTTCAATCTTAAAGATTGAATTGATGATATTCAACTCACAATTCATATTCTATTTTATTATGATAAACAGTAATCCAATAAAAAACTGACACTAAATTAACCCTGAACTCTAACTCTACATTACCTTTTTGTCCAAATGACCACCCAAAGTTTTACACTTGTCCAGACTACTCAGTTTATTTCAAAAAAAGAATGATGGCTATAGTGGATATCACTGGTGTCCCAGCCAGATCCCATTCACAAAGCCAGTGCAACCATCTCCCATCTACAATGAGCACTGAGTGCTAAGGGCTCACAGCTCCCCTTCTTTCCAGAGGATTGTCCTTGGTCAAATGGGAGGCACCTCACCCAGGAGGTTACACTGTGCCCCCATGATGCACGTCTAGAGGCCAGTGGCTACCTGACATAAGGGGTACCAAAGGCCAGCCCCATTGCCTCTGGGTGCAGCAAACACTTTGATGCAATTTGTACTTCAGAGCTTCCCAAGGAACCAGCCAGAGGCTTGTCTCCAGTTGAGATGACAGTCCTGCTTAGCTTTCTTCCCCTGCCCTTCCAGGATTCCCTCCTTCTTCTTCTCATGGCAATGTACTCCCTCAATATGTCATTTGGACAAGAACCCCCACCTCAGGTTCTGCTTCTAGAAGACCCACCCAATCCAAGAGAGTGAGAGTGATACAACTAGAATACAAACCCTGAGGGGTGATGGCATTAGAAGCACTGGAGGCATAATCAATCCTATAGCAGAATTCAGTCTGCAAACGAACTGAAACTGACTATAAGAATGATTTGATATTACTGCGGTGGGAAATGTGAGACTTGGGTCATCTCAGATTGTATGTCTCTGTTGAGAGTGAACTGATTCCCTCCCTCCCTCCCTTTCTTTCCTGCATCTACAAATATCCATGTGCTCCAACTCTACAGTAGCCCTTATCTGAAATGCTTGAAACCAGAAGTGTTTCTGATTTGGGATTTTTTTTTTCTTTTTATTTTGGAATATTTGCATTATACATACCCAGATCAGCATCCCTAATGCAAAAATTGGAAATTTGAAATGCTACAGTGAGCATTCTCTTTGAGCATCATGTTGGTGCTCAAAAAGTTTCAGATTTTGGAGCATTTCAGATTTTGGATGTTTGGATTAGTGATATTCAACCTATATTTATTAGATCATGTATACTGTAGTTTTTAAATTGATTTGGCCCTTGAAAGTTTGAGAGCTGGGGTAGGGTTTTCTGCATGGGTTACCAGAAAGCAGCTGAGTATAAGTCAGAGTTCATGGCCAGCATCAGGAGAGGTTCCGTGGGCTCAGGCTGTGTCACGAATCTTTGTACCAGCATCAAGCGGTCACCCAGAGGTTTCCTCAGACCAGACAGAAATTAGTGGGAAAACAATGGGAGCATAAATAGTAGAATAGAGGGTGAGAGAGTTTAATTCAATCTGCTGGGAAGGGAAGGTTTAAGGCAGACAAACCATATTTAACCTAGAACTTCAGGCAAAGAGGTCAAAGTCATCAACGTCCCTTCTCACTACTGCAGCTTCTCTGCAGCATGTGGCACCGGGAGCAGTTTCCTCCTTCTTAGAGATTCTCCCCCTCCTTCTTGCTGCTCCTCGGCTCTCTCTAATCACTAACTATTGGTTTCCTTTCTGGATCTTCACTCTCCTCTCCAAAATTGTATCTTCAGTGCTCTTCTTGTTCTATACTCTCTTCCTGGGCCATCTCATCCCCTTCAGTAAATCCATTTTTTTTGGTACAAACAATTGATCCCCAAACCTATTTAATGAATTCTGAATTCTCTTTGGTAATCCAGGTTCATAATTCTGAAGACTTACTAAAAGGGTTCACCTGATCGTCTTTCAAGCACATCAAACTCTCCATGTTCAAAAAAACAAACTCTCTCAGAGGCAGTATTATATAGCCATTGAGACTATGAGCTTTGAAATCAATCTTGCATTCTAAAACTAGTCGAAAACCTCTAGAGCTGTGTGATCTGGGGTAAATCATTTAACCTTTCTAAGCCTCAGCATCCTCATCATTAAAATGATTATAAGAGTCCCTGCCTAATAGGGGGTCAATGTGAACATTAAATCAGATGATAAATGTAAAGCACTTAACACAATACCTCACACATAGTAAGTATGCAAAAAATAATATTTGTTGCTGTTAACCATTTTCCTCCAGTGTTTCTTTTTTTCTGTTATGGGGGCCTGAACCATCATACAAACCAGGTTCTCTGATCCTGACTGCCACACCTCTAGGGTAACCTTCCTCATCCACAAAATCCCAACAATCTAACCAGATGAAACTAGTTCACTCCCTATTATTTTTTAAAATATCCTTGAAACTCCAAGTTGATTCTAGAATAAAGACTAAACTTCTTATGACATGGCTAAAGGTCTGTCTTTCATCACCCAGTCCTGGGTTCCTCCCTCACCATGATCCTTATGATCCAGCCACACTGGAGTTCATGCTATTTCACAAACATAGGGCCTTGATTCCCATGACTCTGTGTCTTTCTGTCTTTTTTACTTCTCATCCCTTTGTCAAGAAACACTGTTCCTCACAGATCTTCTCCCTGACTTCCCGCACTCATTTTTCACATCCTGGCTTACTGTCTCTCTCCTATACTACTTTTCCTAAGCCTCTTTTACCTAGGCATAATTAAATGTTTACTGTTCTGTGCTCAAAAAGAACATTATTTAGGTCTTTTTAAATATATACATGGGCTCTTGATTTACCTTCTTCATAATACTAACTATAATTATTGCTATATTTTCCCCTGAATTATGAGCTCCTGAACACCAGGAACCTTATTATATTTATTAATTGTTTAGTTAATGTTTGTGGAAGATGAAAATGAGTTTTATCAACAGGAGGATCTCTTAGTATACATCTAGTGAGGGTAACACAGCCAAGGGCATAGATAAGACTGCCTGTTATCTGTACTAGAGAGACTTTTGAGAAGGATGAGATAATGTTTGGAAGGTCAGTGCAGAGTAATTTTAATTTTATAAAAATAATCTTTAGGGTCAAACAGAAAAGTCCTTTCTTACCCAAGGAGCCAGATGGCCAGAGAAATATATATATATATATTTTTTATAATATATAATATAATAAATGTTTTACATATATATGTATGTGTATACACACACACACACACACACACACACACACACACACACGAGCAGCTGCAAGGTCCTGGTCCTAATAAATGCAAAGTGGACATGCAGCACAATTTGTCCTAAGAGCAGGATAGACCTAAGATCCCTCACCTGGAGACATTGGCAAGAAGGCTCTGCTACTCCAGAGGGTCAGATATCAATACCATCCATCAGTTTCACATCAACAGACATGGCAGAGCAGGTTGATACTCAGGATTTTAAAAACGTGCTGTCTTAGAAAACACACTGGGAAAGCATTCTGGCTGGGCATATGCAACAATATTGCCTCTGAAGGTAGAGTGATGTGGTGAGCACAATCCTGGGACTTAGAACACAAGTCTTGGCGCTAAATGTAGTGAATAATAATAACTGCACAGTGCTGCCATGAAATTGTATGAGATAAGGCATGTCTAAAGGAATTGTAAAAACTAAATCGGAGTACACGTAGTGCATTGTTTTCCACAAAAAAAAGGTCTCTGAAAATGTATGAAATTTCATATACTTTTTAATTCCCCAAATTTGTCCCTTAATCACCACTCAGCCTCTATGTACACACTCATACACACATATATTTACTAGCAGTCAATTTCTCACAATAGCAAGACTGGACACTGATATAAAGATACCAGAAACCAAAAAAAGGAAGATTCAGCTGTCCTGGGAGGGAGGTGCCTAGGCAGTATAAAATGGGCGGCTATCGCTGAGGCTGAAATATCAGGCTGGACCCCAGAAGACTACAGCAGGAGAGAAATGAAGCGATGGAGAAGGAGACAGCCAGAGAGCTCAAGTGCCACCCTTCAGACTGACAAGCCCTGAAGCGTCCCAATGTTCAACAGTCCCTCCATGAGACAGGCAGAGGGACCAGATGACTTCCAGATGGCCTTCCAGCTTGAGCAGCTGTTAGTAATTAAAACTCAGTGAGATGGTTTTGAGCTCTGGAGGAAGTTGGAACTAAATTATTTTGAAAGTAAGGCACAATCAAGAAAAAATAAACTAACAAAGCACTTTTTTTTTTTTTTTAGAAAGCCCACACACTGCTCTAATCCCCAAGGAAATAGCCCTGTGCTGAGATTTTCTGTGAATAAGTTGAACTATTTTAGCAAGTTCCAGGAATGTTTCTTGGGGAACTATGAAGGACATCTCAGCCTTTTCTCCGGAATAGGGGAACAGGAGCTCCCAGCTGTAAAGACTGGAAATCCACATGGAGGCCTTCAGTCCTCTTCCTTCCTTCCCCCCGGGCTTCAGAACTCTGTCTCCTAATGCCAGCCCAGCCCCCCTCACCAGCCCATCCTCACATTCTTCCCTAGAACTCCTTCTCATAGACCCATGGAAAAGCAGTCAGAGTGGTAGACCAGACAGCAGGAGAGAAATGAGGGGATGGAGAGGGAGCCAGCCAGAGAGCTCAAGTGCCACCCTTCAGACTGGCCAGCCCTGAAGCGTCCCAATGTTCCACAGTCCCTCCACGAGACAGGCAGAGGGACCAGCTGACTTCCAGATGGCCTTCCAGCTTGAGCAGCTGTTAGTAGTCAGAACTCAGTGAGATGGTTTTCCAGAGGGGCACCATTAGCCTATTAGCCCTATCTCTTCTGACCCAAGAGAACAATGAGGTCACCTTTAAACCTGATTTTCTTGTTTTTATAATATGAACATGGATTATTGAGCACCTACAAAATGACAGAAATTATACAGTGTCATCTATATAAATATTATCTCTAAGCTTGGGACAGCTCTGCAGAAGGTGAGGGTATTTAATTCAATCTGCTAGGAAGGGAAAGTTTAAGGCAGAGAAACCATAATTAACCTAGAACTTCAGGCAAAGGGCCAAGTCATCAACATCCCTTCTCGCTGCACCATGGATCCTCTCTGTATTATGGGTGAGTACTGTGGATCCTTTCTATATTATGGGTGAGAAAACTGAGGCTCCAAGACATTATATAACACAACCAAAGTTTAACAGGTGACTGGCAATGCAGAAACTTAACGTAGATAGTCTCATACCAAGGCCTATCCACTTTCCCTCATTCTAGGCTGCCTTTAATTTTGCTACACCTTCTGAAAGCTAATAAAATCCACCCAAAGGGCGAGATATAAGAAGGGCTTGGTAAGTAGCACAGCTGCCCTGGTATACTCTTAGAAGGGAAACCAAGAGGGCTGCAAAGAGGACTCTTCTGCCCTGGAACTTGGGGCACTCACCTCCTCTTTCAGTCCTAACTCCAAAGGCTGTGACATGGGTAGGCCCCACAATGGAGATTAAAAGGCTTGTCCTCTACCAAGTATTTCCTTGTTGTCTAATTAGAGCCTCTCATCAACCTGTCAAGCAGATATCATTAATCCCATTTGACAGATAAGGATGTTGAGGGTTAGTTAGAGCCCTTAGTGCTAAATCCATTGCTTTACAATATGCCAAGTACTGCCCTACCTCTCTCCATGTCTCCTTAAGAAGGGACTTTGCTTTGTAAGCACTATTTCAATATTAATCTCCCAGGAATCCAACACTGAGGACCCATGAGTTCAGGGGCCCCTCTTGGACTCAGGACACATGACCAGCTCTCCCCACTAAGGTTCAGTGTGGAAGGAGAACAAGGAGGAGATTCATTGTCACTGTCATTATCTGAGCTAAACACACAGAATGTTTCATGCCCAGAGCAATGGAGTGGGGGCCTCTGGTGCTGCTGTCTGCCTCTGGGAATATTTAGAAAAGAATGTCCTTGGAGAGAAGCCCAGACATACCTGGGAGCCTCTGGCTCCTATTCCCAGGCACAGAGAGGGAAGGCAGACCTCAGGGGCAATGCTGTGGCTGGCAAGGACTGGAGGAGCTTGTCAATTGATACTTAAATAGAGTCCCTTCCCTAACATTTTGGAAGGTAGTAGCCCCAAAATTACTTCCACTCAAATTATCTGCATCCACTGCGCCCCACACCTTGCTTGTATTTAATAAAGCAGATGAACTCTTGCAAGGTGTTGGCTACTCTTCTTAAAATGGCCAAGATGAAAATGGAAAGATGAGAGAGAGCAATTTCTAAGTCCCAGAAAGCAAAGTGAGCCCTTACCCCACCCTGCTCACTCAAGTCAGCCTGACCACCTAAAATCATGTCTAGGCAGAGTTCCTAGGGTTCAGGTCTCTGCTCCTCCACTTCCTGAGTAGGACCAGATAAGTGTTCTAAAGATCTACAAAGCTGCGCCTAGTTGCCAGTTCGCTTTAGAGCTACTCTGGCTGCAAGCAAATGTAAGGCAAGGGAAATGCCCAAAGTGGGATTTTGATCAGTGCACTCATTTTTTCAACAATCACTGACAGACTTCTGTGCCAGACTCCGCTGAGTACTAGAGATATAGTTCCAGCCTTCCAAGGGTGGGGAGAAATTGAGACAAATATGCAGCCATCACAGCACATTATGATAAATTCTGGGAAAAGGGTAAGCAAAAGGGCCTCAGAAGCAAAGACAACAATAGCTCAGCGAGCTTTTTAGCCTCCAATGGCTTCCCTGAGGAGGTGACATCTGATCCATGACTGCAGGACCTGCTGCAGGCAGGTAATGGGGCAACAGCACAGGCAGTTAATGGGGTGGGGGCACAGCAGCATTCAGTTAGACAACAAAAGCATATTGAATGTCAAAAACTGGAGAGAAACAATAGATAAATCAGACAAGATGATGGCTTTTATGGAGCTCATATAACAAGAGGCCAATAATGAGAAGTAAACAAATAAAATTTCAGATGAAGATAAGGGCACGAAAGACAAGACAGACTGATAGGACAGAGAAAGATGGGTGCAGGACACTTATACTGGAGACAGGGGTCAGAAAAAACCTCTCTTAAGGATGTGACATGTGATGAGAAAACACCAGCCATTCTAAGATCCAGGGAAAGTGCATTCCAACCGGGGGAGACAGCAAGAGAAAAGGGTCCCCCAGTAAGAATGATATTGGGGAATTCATGGAACGAAAAGAAGGTCAAGGTGGCCAGAGCATCAAGAGCACAAGAGAGTTTGAGAAGGTGAGGTGAGAGGAGGGCAAGGACCTCATCAGGTAACAGGGTCTTGCAGAATATGGCAAGGAGCTTTGGTTTAATTCTGAGTGACGGGGGGAATTTCAGCAACAGACCTGATCTAGTTTGTTTTTAAAAGTACATCCTGGCTAATACAAAGAGCCAGAGAGAAAGAGAACAGATCTTGTTTGGAAAGCTGAAAGTGACTTAGTGTAGCTGGGGTAAAGAGTACAAGGCAAGGGGTGCTGCCGTGTGGACACTAATCTACTTCTTAAATGGGCTGAAGACTGAATCCTGATCCTAGACACAGACCAAGCTGAGATCGGAGCCCCAGGAAGATTACTAAGTCCCAGTCTCAGCCACAGCCTGACTGCTGATATACAGCATAGAATAAGCCCAGCCTCACTCAGAGCCCCACCTCCACCCCAGCTGCAGCCTGATCCCCAGTCATAGACTGAGCTTCAACCACATTCACCCTGTTCACACACCAAACCCCAACCCAACCCCAATGCAGCCCCAGTCTAACCCCAGCCCAGCCTGTCCTCTATCCTCATTCACATCAGTCCCTGCCAGCCTCTAGATGGGCATACTAGTAAACTAATTGCTGAAAAACTGTTTGAAAACTACCCTTAGGCTACCTCCAACACCCACATGCTTCTGTTCATCGCACAAACATAGAGATCACTAAGGCTGCCCGTTCTTTGAGTCAGGGGCTTCCTACACATCTCCCACTTCTGGTTCTTCACAGCCTGGCTTCTCATGCACTCAGCAGGTCTAACAGGATACCCCTAGCTGCAAGTAACCCATGCACCTGGACATGCCCCTGGCCTCCTGCACTCACCTCAACTGTATGGAAGGAACGTAGGACCCCCTTTGTCCAGTCTTCCTCCAGAAGAGGTCTGGCAGGCTGCACTGAAATACAGCCTCTCTGTCTCCGCCTACTTCCTTGGACCTCCCTGGTCAGGGTTATTTATTCTCTGCCTTACCCCCTCCCTCCTTCTGCTTCTTCCTGCAGGGTAGGACAGAATGCTGTCCAAATGGTACATCAGCAGGTACCCCTCACTAGCCCACTGTGGTTCTGGACTGCTTCTCGGCTTCTGTGCCCTGGGAGGATATGCCTGGGGGTATGGGGAGGAGGGGCAATGGGGAAAGGGGTCTCTAGAGTCCTCCCCGATGGGCCACTGGGATCCTCATGCCAACTCCCAATGTGAAGTTAGATAGGGAAAGTGAGTAGAAAAAAGCTAGAAGAAACTCATTAGTAGCCAGCATCTTCGTGAGGGTCTTTCTCCAAGTCTCTTCTCAGATTTATCAAACTCAAACAGGAGAATGGCAAACGAAGTTTGCAGAGACACTCCACGGTTAAGTGTCAGTCCATTTCTATCCTGAAGTGTTCTTTCTGTCCTTCCTTCTCTCCTTTGGTGGACCCTGTTTAGGTCCTTGCTGAGCGTGGAATCCACTGGGTCCATCCTCCTTTCCCCAAAGCCCTAGGGCCACATCTTTTTTTGTCTCCCAGGCTCTGATCCCTGGGTCTGGCTAACTTATAACCAAGGCCCCCAGGGACAGTGCCTCTGCTGTCTACTCTCTGGCCTTGGATTACTGAACTTCTGGCTGAGGACAGAGGACATGGTTTCTTTAACCCTCCCTACTCCCAACACCAGGCATGTAAGACCAATGACATCTGGTTTGTCTCTTAAGGGCAAAAATAGTCAGAGAACATTTTAGAGCGTTAGAGAACAATTTGAATGTAAAACTAAATACTTCATATTTTGAAATAAGTAAAAACTACATCTATAAGTAGAACAACATGATTTTTAGTTGCTCTCTCATTTTTTACTGATCAGTTTCACAACTGTAAGTTTTAAATTCAGAACACAGGACATGCTAACTTAAGCTATGCTAAAATAGATAATGGCAAACCAGACCATTCTAACTCAGACCACAGCAAAATTACTGGTGACAAGAGCTTCTGGTGCCTACAGAGCCTGTAGCCTGACACTTGCTATCAGAACCCCGGAGCCATCTCTGCTGCCTCCATTAACCTCATTAACTTAGACATGGCGAAGACTTTAAAAAATACCAAAGGGACTTCTACTTCCATTCAATATGGAGTAACAGTGAGACATGTGGAAGGGCAGTGAGACATGAGACAAGATGAATAATGAGGTGAACGCTACAGTTTTTCAGCTTCCTGCCTTAAGGGAGTTTCCATGTGGCAACAGAAGGGAGACTGACTGGCTTCCCCTCCACCCTTGCTTTCCCAGAGGGATTAGGAGAAACTCCCTACAATCAAGGCTTTTTTTTTCTTTTCTTTTCTTTTTTTCCTGAGACAGAGTCTCACTCTGTCACCAGGCTGGAGTGCAGTGGCACGATCTCGGCTCACTGCAACCTCCGCCTCCCAGGTTCAAGTGATTCTCCTGCCTCAGCCTCCCAGCTAGCCAGGACTACAGGCACACACTACCACATCCAGCTAATTGTTGTATTTTTAGTACAGATGGGGAACCGAGGCCTTTTATGCATGCTTGGCAGACCAGCCAAAACGGGAAGGGAGAGGTGAGGATACCACGACCTGCTATTGAGGCAGGAGGGCAGGGTTTAGGGAGGCCAGTGCCTCAGATAGCAGAGGCAGGAAAAGTGGGAAGAGGTAACAAAAGCCCTTGAAATCTTTGTGTTCAGGATGAAGAAGGTGTGGTCTGGCCTGTGAAAACGTGGAGCGAGGAAGCACCATGTTTCCTTTCATTCCCACAGACTGAGCTATCACCCAGGCTGACCCCAGGCCGAGAAACTGGGCATCTTAGAGTCGTGTCTCTCAACTTTGGAAATTATTTCTGCTGCTCACTGCCAGACTTTTTCAGTCTCCCTCTTCCATTCCAAGATACATACAGACACCACACATCAATCAATGCTCAGAAATACAGATGCTGTTCCCACTCTTGTATCACACAATACACACCCAACACACAAAGAAAGTTTGCCTTAAAACATATATACCAGACATATGCACTAAAATGCCATCAGTACCAACAATATGCGCACAGAATTCAGACACACATTTTACCAACTTACAACTAATAACACAGATACCGCACAAAATGGTTTTACATCACAAATATTATGCACAGTAGACATATGCCCAAACACGCTGAAAGATACATGCATCCCAATACTACACATTCCACACACTCATGCACTACATTCACATATTACAAATATGAAGAAAAGGTAGTGGCAGCATTTTTACCAGATACACATAAAGGTACTGCCCACCATACAGATACAGACACCAGCATTCTCACATAGACACATATATATACCAACTAACAGATACCACAGAAATACAAATGTTCAGTCAGAGACACGACTCATGAAACATACATGTGCCAGGACATAGCTACCACACTCACCAGGACACAGCCGGTATGTATTCCATGTGTGCACTCTCTCTCACATACACGCACACTGAAAAGCACATGTATCCACAGAAACACACCCACAGATTCACACCCACAACCAGAATACATGGCACTCTTATGGACAAATAGTCGTATAGAGTCGCACAGATGCAAATTTGAGAAATCTGCCAACACACCCTCCTGCATACAGAAACTTAAACATTGCATGTGAGCTGCCTCTTGTCTTGTTGCTGTCTCTCCAGTTACTATTCCCCAAATGCCTTCATTAACCCCTGATTATGGCTGAGTAACCACTTTAGGGTATTTGCAATAACTTTTATAGTCCATGCAAATTCACCAACATGGGCACATGGGGGCAAGAACATTAAAATCATACTTCAAGACTGGAATGAATCTTGAGGTGTGATCTTTATAGCCTCCCCATGTCAAATCTAGATGTATTTTCTAGTGGAGAGAGAAGGAGAAGGCAAGACCACCATAGCAGAGGGTCTAGGGCGATCATTCTTCAGGATGTCCAGACAGGGCCATAAGTTCAGTACTGACACATTCCTGGAGACAGAATACATGACCTACTTAAATTGCTGGAAGAAGACAGCACAATAGGTTTGATGCTTTATCACCACGGCATTCGACAGGATCCTAATATTCCCATCTTCCGTAGTAGTAGTAGTAGAAGTGAAACACTAGGGTGTCTCACTTGCCACCTTGTGAGAACATACGGAGGACCCTTGAACGGATCTCTTTGGTCTTGGCTCCATAGACAAGGGGGTTGACTACGGGTGGTAGCAGCAAGTAGGTATTAGCCATAACTACATGGAGCAGGGAGGTGGGACCACCCAGCCTATGCACCACTGAGAGTCCAATCAGGAGTACATAGAAGACCAGAACAGCACAGAGGTGGGAGATGCAGGTGTTGAAAGCCTTGAGTGCCGCCCCCCGAGGGGACAGCTCCAAAACAGCCCGCAGGATGAGGATGTATGAGAAGCCAATGAAGAGGGAGTCCACACCCATGACTGAAAGGATGATGAAGAGTCCATAAACCACATTGACCCTGGTGTCAGTACAGGACAGCTTCATAATATCTTGATGCAGACAGGAGTGTGTGACAGTATGTGTTCGGCAGTAGGGCAACCGCTTCAGGATGAAGGGCAGAGGGAAGAAGAATACAAACCCTCTGGTCAGGGCCACTAGTCCAATCTTGGCCACAGTACAACCCGTCAGCAGAGAAGCATGGCGCAATGGGTGGCAAATGGCCACAAAGCGGTCAAAAGCCATGGCCAGCAGGACAGCTGACTCCATGGCTGACAGGGCATGGATAAGGAACATCTGGGCCAGGCAAATGTTGAACTCGATCTCCTGGATGCCCATCAGGAAAAGGCTGGCCATCTTGGGCATGGTGATAGAGGAGAGGACTAGGTCAATGGTGGAAAGCATGGTCAGGAAGAGGTACATGGGCTCATGCAGACACCTCTCCACGCGAATGATGAGGACAATGGTCAGGTTACCCAAGGTGGCCAAGGCATACATAAAACACAGTGGGAAAGCCAGCCAAAAGTGTATGGTGGGCCCCAGGCCAGGAATACCCACCAGAAGGAAGTATGCAGGGTGGACCAGAGTTCCATTTGAAGTGGCTATGACAGGGACCAAGAGCTGGGGCTTCTGCATCCCAAATCCAAGGTCTAGGAAAAGGAAAAGTAGAAACATCATTCAATTGTGGCTCAGAGGAGAGAAAGGACTGATGAGGAAAAAGCACTGGAGTGGTGACAGTAGCAAACAGGACTAAGTCATCCTAGTAATTCTGAACCCTAGTCTCTCTCTGCTCTGATTCTCCTTATGTACAACTTCCTTGACACATTGAGCCTTACCCTGACCCTCCAAGGCCCCAGTGCTGCACAAGCAGATTCTATTACTGTCCAATGAATCTCAGTGTGTAAAACATGTAAGATAGTCCTGCATCTTCAGAGCTGATGTTGCTGCCCAGGCCACTGCTCTTAGCCTCTTCCCATCAGAGTAGACTTGTAGGATTGCTTAGAACGGTCCACACTGACCAGCTCTTCTGATGTATGCTGAGGTTAGGGTGGGTCTGGGTTCAGATTTAGAGGCTCAGTCTATAGCTGCCTTTAAGACCTATTATAATCTAATTTAAGATAGGGAGCAGAGACTCAGTCTGGGATGAGATTTGAAAAGAGGTTTGTGTTTAGGCCTGAATACCATTTCTCAAACTTTCCTGATAGAATCATCTAAAGTAATTGAAAACACCATCCCTCTAGGTCCTGCTCCAGGCCCAAAAAACCAGAATTGCCAGGGCAGGGTTTTGGAAACCTTTTTAAAAAACAATAAGCCCCGCCGGATACAGTGGCTCACACCTGTAATCCCAGTACTTTGGAAGGCCGAGGCGGGTGGATCACGAGGTCAGGGGTTCGAGACCAGCCAGGCCAACATGGTGAAATCCCGCCTCTACTAAAAATACAAAAGTTAGCTGGGCGTGGTGGAGCGTGCCTGTAATCCCAGCTACTCAGGAGGCTGAGGCAGGAGAATCGTTTGAACCTGGGCAGCAGAGGTTGCAGTGAGCCGAGATCACCCCACTGCATTCCAGCCTGGGTGACAGCAAGACTCCGAGTGACAGAGCGAGACTCCAACTCAAAAAAACAAAACAAATCAAACAAACAAACAAAAAAAAAAAAATAAGCCCTTTCCCCTAGGAAATTTGTGCTTTAAATCAGAGAATTTTGGGGAAAGTTGTTCTGGTGTTCTTGGGGGCAGGGAGGTGAATGAAGAGGGACTATCATTTCCATTTCCGGCTCCCAAACGAACAATAAACAGCATCTACCATCAGGATCTCTCAAGCCCCAGGTGAGAGTCAGTCCCAACTTGTGCTCAGCAAGAAGAGCATGTCATGGAAATCAGATGCAGCTGAGACATGAAAAGAAAATCAGCCAGTGCTGCTGCTGTTACTCCAGTGTTCACAGGCACACCCCTCCCTCTACCTACTCTCCCTGGTGATCACACAACGTCCCAGGCTCAACTTCTTTCTCTCCACAGACCACACTGTTCTAAGCCTGTGTCCTGAGATTCAGCCATATAATCTACCGCCTCCTTGATATTTCTGCCTGGATAGCCTATGGGCCTCCCACTCTTCTTGCCTCTAACAGGGACCCCTTTCAAACCTGTTCCTAATCTTAGAGAATGCTACTGCCCAGGACCCAGGTCACCCAAGTCAGGGCAGCTGGTCTCATCTTGACCCCTCTCCTCTTTTGCCCCACATGCAATTCAGCTTTTCCAATTAATCTATTAGGGCCATTCCTCTTACTTAATACACCTCCTCCCAACTTCATTATATTAGCTACTCTGCCCTGATTATAAAAAGAGCCTTCCAACTTACCTCCCTGCCTCAAAACCTAGTCTATTCCAAACCACCTTCCACACCACTGCCATCTAAACAGTAAAACTGGACACATTGGGCTCCTGCTGAGCAAGTTACAAGTGATTCCCATAGCCTTCCAGAAAAGTGAGAACTAGAATTCCACAGTGTGCAGACGGCCCTTCACAGTGTTCCTCTAACTCAACTCTCCAGCCCAGCTTCAGTTTCCTTCTTCATTATCAATCACCACCAACGCTCCCACCACCACAACACACACGTGCACATACACACACAAATACACACTCATACATTTTTTTTCCTGGTAAGGTAATTCCCCTTGGCGTGCTTAAGTGAAGAGTAGGAGGTAGGAACTGAGGAGTCCTGTCCTGGGACAAAGGATAGGCAAAGCTTGGAATGGGTCTCACAGGCTTGAAGAAATACCTCTGTGTAGGAACAAGGTCCAGGAACCCAGCTACTGTAAGCTGGAAAAGGTGTACGCGGGAAGTCCTGGCCAAGCAGCCAAGCTGACCGATCAAGGCCCGGCTTCTTTACGCAATGAGCCCTCTGTGCCTGTGTCTGCGGACCTTCCCGTTGCCTCCACTCCCTGGGCGCACTCACCATTAAGGCTTCCCCAGCGCATGGAGGCTGCCCAAATATAGCTTCTCTGGGGCCCCTCGGGAGTGTGAGGAGTGCTGGAGAGCGAACGAGTAGTGTCTCACTGGCACTGACGCTCCACTCAGACGCCCAAGGAAAGCTGAGCCTTGACTCCTGCCCAAAGGGACTGAGCTCCGTCACTATCCCTCTGAGCCCAGCTCAGGAGACTAGAGGGAGGCTGTGTCGCGGGGCGGAAAGGAGAAGAGGAATAACGGGGCTGGAAGAGAGTTGCTGCTGGAATGGAGGGGTGGGCACTCAGCAGAAAGCACGCAGACAGGGATACCAGCGCTCCGAACACACTTACCCCAGGGGATGGGAGCTGTGTCAGGGACTCTCGCTTCTTCATGCTGCCACCTTGTGATCGCATAGGGGATCTGCAGCCTCGTGGCCGTCCCTGGGCAATGGCTCTGAGGATGATGCCTTTAAGGACCAAGGACCCAACTGACCCTAGCATCTGAGCTCCTTCCAGTCACTACTCGACGTTGCCCCTTAGCTCTCCCTCTCACCCTCTCAAGCCCACCCTTTCTTCCCCTTGGGTCACTAATCATAGATGTCCCTCCAGAAATGAGTCTGTGTGGCATATTTGTTTGAACATGGGGCTCTAGAAGGAAACAGACATGGGTCCACCCATTTATTACTAGTATGACTACTATAAGCATTTAACATGAAAGTATTTAATGTGAAAAGCAAAATGAGATACTAGCAAGTCTCCAGTGAATGTTTGTGTTCATTATTATTAGTCAAAACAAATGGAAGAGCCAATGATGTAGACAATCCAGTAGACAGTGCCACAAAAGACAGAGGAAAAATATATTGAGAAGGAAGATTGGTCAGCAGTTCAGAAAGTTGCTGAGAGATCAAGTAGTGAAAAGACTGAAATCAAAGGTCACTGTCTACCTGGATAACAGGGTGGAGGCTGGAATCTTGAATGCAGCAGTGTGAGGAATGTGTTAGGAAGATATGAAGAGAGTAGATGTAGACAACCCTTTTAAGATATTTGTATGTGAACAGAGGAGTGAAATGGACAATACTGGGAGGATTTATAGCTCCATAGAGATTTAAAAATGTGTATTTTGGAACTAGAAGAGACTAAATGTCAACAGGATGGAGTTGGTAGAGAGGGTCCTTGTCCTTTACTCCTCACATTACTGGTAGCTATGGCACAAGAAGACAATCTGTCTTCCTCCTCTATATAGTAACCATGAGTAATCTTACTTTGTCCAATAGCTTTCATCACCCAAGCAGGCCGGACCAATCTCCTAAACTCCAAATATGGTGAAGTCTATTGGATATAGGTGTCCTTCAGACACCTCAAACTCAACACCTAACTCATTATTTCTAAGCTCATTGATTTCATTATCAACTAAGCTCATCATCTCTGGTCTTCAGTCTGGACCCCGCTCCCTGTCTGTTTTATGTTCCCTGTCATATAAATCACTCCGTTGGCCATGTCAAAAATTTAGAAGTCATCATCCCTGCCTTCTCCCCATCTCTCTCTCACCTTCCTCCCCAACCACATCCAGTCACCAAGTTCTCTTTATTTTATCTACTAGATATCTATTTTGTGAATCTGATTATCTTTCTCCATCTTTTTCACCTTTTCTTCATTCCAAGCCAAGACAATCTTTTGCCTAGATCATCAGAATAACTTGTTCACTGGTCAGACTCACTGAAGAACTTTCCTACCAATCTGTTGTCTGTGCTGTGGCCAGTGTGATCTTCCAAACACAAATCAGTTCATGGCAATTCTCCATTGCCTTTAGAATGAACAGTTGAATTCCCCATTGCCTGTAGAATGAACACACTCCTGAACCCAGCTAATAGGAACTCCATAAACCATCTCAGTGCAATTCTCCATCCCCATCTCCAACCATTTTACCTCCCTTTTTGCATACATAAGTCCTATTGGACCCAAAATATTTCCATATCTTCAATGTGCCATGCTCTCTCTCACCCTTCAGCCTTCACATATATTTTTCCCCTGGTAAAAACATTCATCCCATTCCCAGTTTTAATTCTTAGCCTTTTCTGTTTAAACACCATTGCTTAGAAAGACTTTTCTTGACCCCTAATCTTGGCAGGACCTCTTTACTCTTTTTCTCTTTGTTTTACTGATAGCATTTAATGTTGTGATAATATTTTTCATACTTATGAACATATCTTCATATCTTTGTAGGGATGGTGGACAGTAATGTGTATGTATAAAGGGGAACATGTACAGAGTCCTCTTCTATCCACTCTTAAGGCAAAAATTATTGGTCTTGTCGATCTGCACTCATACCTCACAACTCTATTACTTCAATTGAGGCATTTTTAATGGGCAGTCCCCTTAAATTATTAGTAATATTAATAACATTATGTACCTAGTTGGCATAATTTCCACAGGCACTTTTCAAGCATTCATTTTTTTTCTCTTTTTATGATATTAAGAATAGATCTTATTAGGGTGGCCCACAGTATGACTTTAAAAATAATAATTTTCCCTGTACTTATGTTTCAATATTTTTTGAAGGAAAGAAGGGAGGAAAAATCACTCAATGTAAATGGAATGCTAAAAGGGCCAATGGATAATGGAGAGCTTTGGCCAAACATATACTCACGGCTTAGGAGATCCTAAAAGATATGAACTTGCCTAATTCGACAGCCCCATCTCATGACACCTCAACTCTCCCTCAATATGGCCCCATGTTGGCATCCTCCTAGTTCCTTAAAGTTCTCTATCTGTACACTTTCTTCCAAGCATTTGCTCAAATGCTTGTTTTATCTGGAATGGTCAACCTCTTTGTTTCCCTCCTCTGAAACCTAACATTTCTTTAGTTTCTGTTTTAGGTGCTATTTCTATAAGAAAGTCTTTCCTGTAAGAAGATGTTTTCTTGTTTCTGTAGTATCCAAATTTCATTTTCAGATGACCAATGCCATCGTTTTTTGTTACGAGATAATGATATGTGTGTCACACACAAAGCCTTACTACCTCCCATGAAAAAAAGAGTGTAATTGTACCTAAAGATAAAATGATTCCTTTTGTTAATAACCTGTTATAAGGCAAGAAAAAGAAACATGGTATGAGAGTTAGAAAATGAAATTAGTGGTTATTTGTAGATTAGTGATTGTATATGTAGAAAATCCAAAAGACTCTATTGATAACTTATTAAAAATGAGTATGTAAAGATTGCTGAATACATCAACTTACAAAATTCCACCATATTTGTTTATAAAATTTTTTAAGCATTTACAATAACAGAAAAATCAGATGTCTAAGAGTAAATCTAACAAAGAATGTAGAGGAATCTCTGCACAGAAAACCACAAAGCGTCCTTAAAAGAAACTGAAGAAGACCTAAATAAATGGAAGAAAACACTATTCTTTTTAATTGGAAAACTCGATAATGTGAAGAATTTAATTAGACCCCAAATTTTTCTATTGAATCAATACAATCCCAATAATATCCTAATTGGTGATTGTGTAAAATTTGGTAAGCTTGATTAAAATATACATAAAAATGTAAATTGCCAAAATTAGCCACAAAACTCTAGAAGAATGGGACAAAGGGAGATTTTATATACCAAATATCAAAAATTTAAAAACTATAGTAATTATGCATATGTGGTATTTGTTCAGGATAGATAATTGAGCCAATGAATGGAAATAAAATTTCAGAAGCATACCCACTCATACACAGCCAGTTGTTAAATGACAAAGGTAATTCTGTGAGGCAATCAGAAAAGGAGAATTTTTTTATTAAATGATACTACAATAACTGAATATCCATATGGAGAAAATAAAATTTGAACCCTAAATTCACACTACTTATAAGAATTAATTCTTCATGGTTTGCACATATAAGTACAAAAGGCAAACCAAGTAGCCTTCCTGAAGTAATATAAAAGAATATTTTCATGACCTCAAGGAAAGATTGACTTCTTAATGCCGTTAATTCATCCATGAATATTTATTGAGTGCCTAATATATGGCAGGTACTCTTCTAAGTGATGGAAACACTTTAATGAACAGAACAGAAAAAAACTCCTGCTTTTGTAGAGCTTACATGCCAGCCAGTATGATTTAGTTTCCTGTGTAGGTATATCTGTCTAGATGCATGCCAGATAGTTTTTTTTACTTGTAGTTTATAAATTTCACCAGGAATTATCTAGAAATAGATATTTTATTTTATAAATAAGTAAGCATGGCATATCTTAAGTCTTAAGACTTGGGTCTTTAGCTTATTAACCTTTTCTCCTTTTTTTTTGAGACAGAGTCTCATTTCTGTCCCCCAGGGTTAGTGTACAGTAGCCTGATCATACTCCACTTGCAGCTCAAAACTCCTGACCTAAACCATGGACCTTTTCTACTGAAGTTATTTTCTTTTTTTTGAGGCTGAGTCTCTGTCGCCTTCAGGCTGGAGTGTGGTGGCTGGATCTCGCCTACTTGCAAGCTCCTCGGGCCCCGGGTTCACGCCATTCTCCTGCCTCAGCCTCCCAGTAGCGACTACAGGCTCGGGCCACCACGCCCGGCTAGTTTTTTGTATTTTTTAGTAGAGACGGGTTTCACCGTGTTAGCCAGGATGGTCTCGATCTCCTGACCTCGTGATCCACCTGTCTCGGACCAGTTATTTTCTTGACTGTTGATTTTATTCCATCTTCCCCATCCCCACTTTCCTTCCTTCTAGAATATGTGTATTTGCCCTCTGTGTCTTTTATCTATTCTCTCCTTTCTATATATTTGTTGAAAAACAAAGAACTAAGCATGATCAATTTGAGAGATTCTTTCAGAATGTTGTGCAGAAAGACAATGCCCACTTGGCTTCTATTCAGCCTCTATTCAGTGGTTTTTGTTGTTGTTGTTGTTGTTTTTAATGTACACATTGAAGTTTTAGATATTCAAGAAGATATTTTACCTCTTCCTTCTTTTGGCCCAGAATCAATTGACACAGGAGTCAGACAGATAAAGATAAAAATGTAGGTGTGATAACTGAAAAAAAATACTGATTTGGAGGGTTAGAGTTTTCATATGTGACCCATTGACTTTCAGTTCTTCATATCCAAATTAACCTACCCAGCTAGTCATAATCAGAGTACAACATCACAAGGACTCCCCCACCCTCACAGAGGTGAGTTCCTCCTGAAATGGCAGGGAACAGACCTGAATGTATACCGTCTATAACCAGGTAGATTCAACAGAAGGACCTGGACGGCGCTGAGCCACAATGGCTACTTCCTTCTCCAAAACTCACTTATATATGTCACTCAGTGCTAGAGGGAATGGAAAGAAGCCAAGAGCTCTACTCTAATGGAAATTCTTCTACATGGGAAAGAGGCCAGGGAGAAAGTTTTCCCCATATAATTTGCACACTCTGTTTTATTGTTATCGTTACATTCGCCACCCTCCATCCCATATCCACGGGTTTCATATCAGCAGATTCAACTGATTGCAGATCAAAAACATTTCTAAAAAATGAGAAAAACAACTTCCATCAATTTACTTCCCAATTTATTATAATTCATATGTATTAGCATGAATTATGAAACTTATATCTCCTAAAATTTTGCCTAATCTTTCTTTTTCTCTGTATCTTTCCCTCTTCCCCTGCTTAGTCCTCCCTCTCACATTCTTTTTCAAACACATACTCATTGACAGCAGCACTGTGCTAGTTCATGCCAAACTTAAACCATCCCTGTCTTAGTGGTGTTGGCATTCCATGGAAATTGAATTCAAAAAAAATGGCAATTCAGTGGAGGAAAGACAGTCCATTCCTCCATTGAATTGCCATTTCCATTGAATTTCCCATGGACTTTGGAACAGAAATGGGAAATTTCAGCTAATAGTGCTGGAGGATTGGGCATCTTAGACAAAACAAACAAACAAAAACAAGCTCCACCTGAACCTCACACGTTAAGTAAGAATTAACTCAAATGGATTACGATTTAAATATAAAATGTAAAAGTGTGTAATTGTTACAAGAAAACAGAAAATCTTTGAGATATAAGACTAGGTGAAGAGTTTCTTAGACTTAACACCAAAAATATAATCCAGAAAAGAAAAAAACTGATGAATTTGACTTCCTCAAAATTAAACACTTTTGTTCTGTGACAGACCCTGTTAATAGGATGAAAAGATAAGCCACAGACTGGGAGAAAGAGTTTGCAAATTTTATATCTGGCAAAGAACTTGTACCTAGAATAAAGAATTCTCAAAAATTAACGATGAAAAATTGGAATTAGAAAATAGACGAAAGACATAAAGAGATTTTTTTTTTATCAAAGAGGACATATGGATGGCATATAAACATATGAAAAGGCCGGGTTTGGTGGCTCAGTGCTGTAATCTCAGCACTTTGGGAGGCTAAGGTGGGCGGATCACTTGAGATCAGGAGTTCAAGACCAGCCTGGCCAACATGGTGAAACCCCGTCTCCACTAAAAATACAAAAATTAGCCAGGCGTGGTGGCGGGCGCATGTAATCACAGCTATTTGGGAGACTGAGGCAGGAGAATCGTTTGAAACTGGGAGGTGGATGTTGCAGTGAGCCAAGATCACGCCACTGCCCTCCAACCTGGGTGACACAGCAAGGTTCCATCACAAAAAAGAAAAAAAGAAGAAAAAACAGGCAGCATTTCTAGCCATTAGATAAATGCAAATTAAGATCATGATAACTGGCCAGATGCGGTGGCTCACGCCTGTAATCCCAGCACTTCGGCAGGCTGAGGCGGGTGGATCACCTGAGGTCCAGAGTTTGAGACCAGCCTAACATGATGAAACCCCGTCTCTACTAAAAATTCAAAATTAGCCGGGCATGGTGGCACATGCCTGTAATCCCAGCTACTCCGGAGGCTGAGGCAGGAGAATGGCTTGAACCAGGGAGGCGGAGGTTGCTGTGAGCCCAGATTGCGCCATTGCGCTCCAGCCTGGGCAACAAGAGTGAAACTCGGTCTCAAAAAAAAAAAGAAGACTATAGCTATGCACCAATTAGTACAGCTAAAGTAAGAAATAGAGACACCTCCAAATGCTAGTGAAGATGCAGATAAACAACCTCTAATGCATTGCTGGCAAGATTGTAAAATGGCACAACTATTCTGGAAAATAGTTTGGTAGTTTTTTGTTTTATTAAACTTTAAGTTCTGGGATACATGTGCAGAACATGCAGGTTTGTTACATAGGTATACATGTGCCATGGTGGCTTGCTGCATCCATCAACCATCATCTAGATTTTAAGCTCCACATGTATTAGGTATTACTAATGTTTTCCTTCCCCTTGCCCTGCGCCCACTGACACACCCAGGTGAGTGATGCTCTACTCTCTGTGTCCATGTGTTCCCATTGTTCAACTCCCACTTATGAGTGAGAATATGCAGTGTTTGGTTTTCTGTTCCTGTGCAAGTTTAATAAGAATGATGGTTTCTACCTTCATCCATGTCCCTGCAAAGGACATGAACTCATTCTTTCTTAGGGCTGCATAGTATTCCATGGTGTACATATGCCACATTTTCTTTATCCAGTCTATCATTGATGGGCATTTGGGTTGGTTCCAAGTGTTTACTATTGTGAACAGCACTGCAATAAACATACATGTGCATGTGTCTTTATAGTAGAATGATGTATAATCCTTTGGGTATATACCCAGTAATGAGATTGCTGGGTCAAATAGTATTTCTGGTTCTAGATCCCTAAGGAATTGCCACACTGTCTTCCACAATGGTTAAACTAATTTTCCACAATGGTTAAACCATTACACAATGGTTAAACTACCATCAACAATGTAGAAGTGTTCCACATCCTCTACAGCATCTGTTGTTTCCTGACTTTTTAATGATCACCCTTCTAACTGGTGTGAGATGGTATCTCATTGTGGTTTTGATTTGCATTTCTCTAATGACCAGAGATGATGAGCTTTTTTCCATATGTTTATTGGCCACATAAATGCCTTCTTTTGAAACGTGTCTGTTCATATCCTTTGTCCACTTTGTGATGGGGTTGTTTTTTCTTATAAATTTGTTTAAGTTCCTTGTAGATTCTGGATATTAGACTTTGTCAAATGGATAGATTGCAAAAATTTTCTCTTATTCTGCAGGTTGCCTGTTCACTCTAATAATAGTTTATTTTGCTGTGCAGAAGTTCCTTAGTTTAATTAGATGCCATTTGTCAATGTTGGCTTTTGTTGCAATTGCCTTTGGTGTTTTAGTCATGAAGTCTTTGCCCATGCCTATGTCTGAAATGGTATTGCCTAGGTTTTCTTCTAGGGTTTTTATGGTTTGGGGCTTTACATTTAAGTCTTTAATCCATCTTGAGTTAATGTTTGTATAAGGTGTAAGAAAGGGGTACAGTTTCAGTTTTCTGCATATGGCTAGCCAATTTTCCCAGCACCATTTATTAAGTAGGGAGTCATTTCCCCATTGCTTGTTTTCATCAAGTTTGTCGACAATCAGTTGGTTGTAGATGTGTGGTGTTATTTCTATGGCCTCTATTCAGTTCCATTGGTCTAAATACCTGTTTTGGTACCAGTGCCATGCTGTTTTGGTTACTGTAGCCTTATAATATAGTTTGAAGTCAGGTAGCATGATACCTCCAGCTTTGTTCTTTTTGCTTAGGATTGCCTTGGCTATCCAGGCTCTTTTTTGGTTCCATATGAAATTTAAAGTCGTTTTTCTAGTTCTGTGAAGAAAGCCAAAGGTAGCTTGATGGGAATAGCATTGAATCTATAAATTCCTTTGGGCAGTATGACCATTTTCATGATATTGATTCTTCCTATCCATGAGCCTAGAATTTTTTTCCATTTGTTTCTATCCTCTCGTATTTCCTTGAGCAGTGGTTTGTAGCTCTCCTTGAATCAGTCCTTCAGGTTCCTTGTAAGTTGTATTCCTAGGTATTTTATTCTCCTTGTAGCAATCGTGAATGGGAGTTCACTCATGATTTGGCTCTCTGTTTGTCTATTATTGGTGCATAGGCATGCTAGTGATTTTTGCACATTGATTTTGTATCCTGAGACTTTGCTGAAGTTGCTTATTAGCTTAAGGAGTTTTGGGGCTGAGACGATGGGGTTTTCTAAATATGCAATCGTGTCATCTGCAAACAGAGACAATTTGACTTCTTCTCTTCCTATTTGTATATCTTTTATTTCTTTTTCTTGCCTGATTGCCCCAGCCAGAACTTCCAATACTATGTTGAATATGAGTGGCGAGAGAGGGTATCCTTCTCGTGTACCAGTTTTCAAAGGGAATGCTTCCACCATTTGCCCATTCCGTATGATATTGGCTATTGGTTTGTCATAAATAGCTCTTACTATTTTGAGATATGTCCCATCAATACCTAGTTTATTAAGAGTTTTTAGCATGAAGGGATGTTGAATTTTATCAAAGGCCTTTTCTGCATCTATTGAGATCTATTTCTGCATCTATTGTTTTTGTCACTGGTTCTGTTTATGTGCTGGATTGCATTTATTGATTTGTGTATGTTGAGCCAGCCATTCTTTTGCATTTGCGGAGGAGTGTTTTACTTCCACTTACGTGGTCGATTTTAGAATAAGTGCTATGTGGTGCTGAGAAGAATGTATATTCTGTTGATTTGGGGTGGAGAGTTGTGTAGATGTCTATTAGGTCTGCTTGGTCCAGAGCTGAGTTAAAGTCCTGAATATCCTTGTTAATTTTCTGGACAAATCATTGATTTGTCCAATATTGACAGTGGGGTATTAAAGTTTCCCACTATTATTGTGCGGGAGTCTAAGTCTCTTTGTAGGTCTCTAAGAACTTGCTTTATGAATCTGGATGCTCCTGTATTGGGTTCATATACATTTATGATAGTTAGCTCTTCTTGTTGCATTGATCCCTTTACCATTATGTAATTCCTTTCTTTTTTTTTTTTTTTTATCTTTGTTGGTTTAAAGTCTGTTTTATCAGAGACTAGGATTGCAATCCCTGTTTGTTTGTTTGTTTTTCTTTCCCTTTGCTTGGTAATATCCCTCCATCCCTTTATTTTGAACCTATGTGTGTCTTTGCACAGGAAACAGGTCTCCTGAATACAGCACACTGATGGGTTTATCCAATTTGCCAGTCTGTGTCATTTAATTGGGGCATTTAGCCCATTTACATTTAAGGTTCATATTGTTATGTGTGAATTTGATCCTGGCATCATGATGCTAGCTGCTTATTTTGCACATTAGTTGATGCAGTTTCTTCATAGTGTCATTGGTCTTTACATTTTGGTATATTTTTGCAGGCTGGTACCAGTTTTTCCTTTCCATATTTGGTGCTTCCTTCAGAAACTCTTTTAAGGCAGGCCAGGTTGTGACGAAATCCCTCAGCATTTGGTTGTCTGTAAAGCACAATGGAACAGAATAGAGATTCCAGAAATAAAACTGTAAAGCTACAACCATCAGATCTTTGACAAACCTGACAAAAACAAGCAATGCGGAAATGATTCCCTTTTTAATAAATGGTGCTGGGACAACTAGCTAGCCATATGCAGAAAATTGAAACAGGACCCCTTTGTTATTACTATATACAAAAATCAACTCAAGGTGAATTAAAGACTTAAATGTGAAACCCAAAACTATAAAAACCTCAGAAGAAAACCAAGGTAATACCATTCATGAGACAGGCATGGGCAACGATTTCATGCAAATGCCAAAAGCATTGCAACAACAGCAAAAATTGACAAATGGGATCTAATTAAACTAAAGAGCTTCTGCACAGCAAAACAAATCATCAACAGAGTAAACAAACGACTTACAGAATGGGAGAAAACTTTTGCAAGCTATCCATCTGACAAAGATCTAATATTGAGCATCCATAAGAAACTTAAACAAATTTACAAGAAAAAAACAAACAACCCCCCCCCATCAAAAAGTGGGCAAAGGACATGAACAGATACTTCTCGAAAGAAAACATACATGTGGCCAACAACATATGAAAAGAAGCTCAACATCACTGATCATTAGAGGAATGCAAATCAAAACCACAGTGAGATACTATCTCACACCAGTCAGAATGGCTATCAATAAGATATTAAAAAACAACAGATGCTGGCGAGGTTGTGAAGAAAAGGAACACTTTCATGCTGTCAGTGGGAGTGTAAATTAGTTCAACTATTGTGGAAGACAGTGTGGCAATTTCTCAAAGACCTACAGGCAGAAATGTCATTCAACCCAGCAATCTCATTACTGGGCATATACCCAAAGGAATAGAAATCATTCTATCATAAAGACACATGCACGCATATGTTCATTGCAGCACTATTCACAATAATAAAGACATGGATTCAACCTAAATGTCCATCAACAGTGGGTTGGATAAAGTAAATGTGGCACATAGACACCATGGAATATGATATAGCCATAAAAAGAAATGAGATCATGTCCTTTGCAGGAACATGGATGGAACTGGAGGCCACTATCCTTAGCAAACTAATGCAGGAGTAGAAAACCAAATACCACATATTCTATCTTATAAGTAGGAGCTAAACGATGAGAACACATGGATATATGGGGGAAACAACACACACTGGGGCCTGTTGGAGGGTTTGGGGTGTGAGAAGGGAGAGGATCAGCATAAGCCTATCTGACTAGTAAACCTAAGCAAAGTTGTCTCAATTACTTTTAATACTGACAATTCTGAAGACATTCCTAAATAGGAATTTTAACAAAATTTAACAATAATTTTAAAGCTAGTTTTATTTACTCTATGTTATCTTAAATCACATAGAAATATCATATAAACAGACAGAGGCACATCTTATAGCTTTCATTAAGATTTTTCATTTGTCAGCTTCCAAACAGTTTTTATTTTCCCCATTCAGACTATCAGTCTTTCAATGGCCTGTTCGTTGCCCTAAGCAACTGTTACCTAGGCAGTCCTAAATCTGCACTTCTAAAGGGATAACTTCTAGGTGAAACAAGGTGGGAAATTTATATCTTAAAAGTATGGAGCTGAGACTTCAGACCTAAATATCCTACCATCATTTCCTCAAACCAAAGAAAAAGCATGTAGGTAAAAGCCCACTTAAGACAAGATAGCCAGGAAAAGCACCTTAAACAAAAGTAAGACTTGTTATGTAAACGAAAATCAATGGTAAGAATTTCTAGTGACTCAGTCCTTCCTCTCTTTGGTGTACAGAGGCAGACACCCTCACAAATGGACAGTTCCTTTAGAGATGTAAATTTCTTTTCAAAAGCATTTCAAAATAGCCACCCAAATGCCATAAAGGTATATTTTGGAGACTGATTTTGTTCCATAGGTGGTCATTTTAACTCAGCTTCTGTTTTTTACCTAAAATTACTGCATTTAGGGTGACGCCCATTTAAGGAATAGAGAAAACCAAGCATTCTCTATGTGTAGACTCATGGATAGCTCTGAAAAGAAAAACAGGAAGCCTACTTTACCAGAGGGTCTACCTTTTACAAACACTTTATCCAGTTTTCTCTTCACCTTCAGGGCAGGGTAGTAACTAGACTAAAAGGTTAGAAGACTTAATTTTTCTTATCAATTAGTTGCTTAAGCTTTTTGTCTTTTATAAAGAGCTTTCTTAAAAATAATAAAAATAATGAAATATTTTTAGAAGCATCAGCACATCAATAGGCATCCCTATACTATAGGTAGGTGTTGCTAGAAATGGAGTACTCAGTTCTGCAGTAATTAAGCAACCCATTTTTACATTTAATCTTCGCTTAATTCTCAGATCCCCTTGATCAACTTAGCCAATGATTTTTCCCTACCTAAGAGCACAAAAGAAACAGAAGATACAAATCCCTGCAAATTTTAGAAAGCCAGAGTTCACATCCCCTGCAGTACTGATGCAGGAGTTACGAAGGAATTAGGAAGATAGCAAGGGCACCCCCAAATCATTTTCTAACAAAGAGCAGCCTGCAAGCTGGGAGCTTGCATGGGTGAATACCGCAGAAGCTGAGGACTAGACATTTTCAAACTGGTGGCTCCACTTTCCCTTCTCTGCCAGCCACGTGTATTGTAAGGAGCAGACAAGATGAGGCCAATCAACTGAAAAGCCCATTTGCATAAGATTAGGGTAAGGCAACCAGCCTTCCCCATGTGCCATGTAAATGTCATACCTAATTGAACCAATCTGTGAGCCCTACAAAAATCAGACACCTCCTTCTCATACGATACTAAAACAATGGATGCGTTCGCTGCCAGCCAGTGTTTTTTTCTGCGCATCCTTTCCGCATGTTCTTTTCTGCTCAGAGAACCTTTCCTTTAGGGAGGAAGCTGTTTCTCTTTCTCTTCTCTTCTACTTATTAAGCCTCTGCTCCTAAACTCCACGTGTGTCTGTGTCCTAAATTTTCTTGGCCTGCAACAAGGAACCATTGTCATTATTCAAAGGCTTCTGGACTGAACCCGGGCTCCGACAGTCCGTCCAGGTGTTGGTAAAGGATCTCCAGCTATCCCATCACAAAATTTTCCTTTCTTTTCTATCCATGGTCGTTGTCTCCTATCCTCTCTGTATATGCAATGTGCAGGTATGTTTATAATTCAGGGAAACAGTTCTGTTAGGAAAGATCCGCAAACATGCAGTAACTCAATGAACGTCTTTGCCATTTGTCTGCTGAGTACATGGTATTTCAAGGCCAACAGCGCCACCTAGTGGAAACAGAAATCCTTTTTTTATTATTATTATTACACTTTAAGTTCTAGGGTATGTGCGCGAACGGGTTTTATTTACGTATCTTATGCTTGTGCCATGTTGCTGTGCTGCACCATCAACTCGTCAGCACCCATCAGCTCGTCTGTTTGCATCAAGGTATAACTCTGACGCAGTCTCCTCCATGATAGGCCCGGTGTGTGATGTTCCTTCCTGGTTAGTAGTCGTTGTTTAGGACCACCTATGAGGTGGGAACGTATGGTGTTTGGTTTTCCTGTTCTTGTGATAGTTTGCTGGGAATGATGGTTCCAGCTGCGTCCATGTCACAAAGGACACAAACTCATCCGCTTTTGCTTGTGGCTACGCCAGTGACTTCTTGGTGTATAATATTGCCACATTTTCTTCAATCGGTGTCACTGAAAGTGGACACATTTTGGGTTGATTCAAAGTCTGCTATTGTGAATAGTGCCGCAATAAACATCACGTGTGCATGTCTTTATAGCAGCATGATTTATAATCCTTTGGGGATATACCCAGTAATGGGATGGCTGGGTCATATGGTACATCTAGTTCTGGTCATGAGAATTCGCCATACTGTTTTCATAATGGATTTGAACTAGTTTACAATCCACCAGCTTATTGGTGTACAAGTGTTCCTAATATCTCTCCATCCTCTCCAGCACTTATTTGTTCCCTGACTTTTGAATGGTCGCCATTCTAGCTTCGGTGGGGATGTATCTCATTGTGGTTTTTGATTTGCATTTCTCTGATGGACAGTGATGATGAGCATTTTTCATGTGTCTATTTGGCATGAATGTCTTCAGAAGTATCTGTTCATATCCTTTGCCCGCTGCGTTGGGGCTGTTTTGTTTTCTGCATGAGATTTGTTTGAGTTCTTGGTGATTCACGTTATTGGCATCTGGATGAGTAGATTACCCAGAATTACCTCCATTCCACATACGGGTTGCCTGTTCATGTTTGGTGGTTTCTTTTGTATTGTGAAATGCTTTCCAGTTAATTAGATCCCATTTGTCAGTTTTGGCTTTTGCTATGCGTTGCTTTTTGGTGTTTTGGACATGGAAGTCTTTTACCCATGCCATGCTGTCCTGAATGATGAATTTGCTACCTAGGTTTTCCTCTAGGGTTTTATGGTATTAGGTCTAACATTTTAAGTCTCTAATCCATCTTTAATTAATTTTCATTATAAGGAGTAAGGAGAAAGGATCAGTTTCAGCTTTCTCTGCTTATGGCTAATGAATTTTCCCAGCACCATTTATTAAAATAGGGAATCCTTTCCCCATTTCTTGTATTTCTCTCAGGTTTATCAAAGATCAGATGGCTGTAGATGTGTGGTATTATTTCTGAGGGATTCTGTTCTGTTCCATTGGTCTATATCTCTGTTTTGATACCAGTACCATGCTGTTTTTGTACTGTAGCCTTGTGGTATGGTTGAAGTCAGGTAGCGTGATGCCTCAGCTTTGTTCTTTTGACTTAGGATTGTCTCTTGGAGATGTGGGCTCTTTTTTTGGTTTCCATATATGAATTTTTAAAGCAGTTTTCCAATTCTACATGAAGAAACTCATTGTTAGCTTGATGGGGATGGCATTGAATCTATAAATAACCTTAGGCAGTATGGCCATTTCACGATAATGAAGTTCTTCCTATCCATGAGCATGGGTATGTTCTTCCATTTGTTTGTGTCCTCTTTTATTTCACTGAGCAGTGGTTTACATGGTTCTCCTTGAAGTCCTTTACCTCCTAATGGTTGGATTCCTAGGTATTTTATTCTCTTTGAAGCAATTGTGGATGGAAGTTCATTCATGATTTGGCTCTCTGTTTGTCTGTTACTGGTGTATAAGAGATGCTTGTGAGGATTTTTTGCACATTAATTTTGTATCCTGAGACTTTGCACAGAGTTGCTTATCAGCTTAAAGGGAGATTTTGGAGGAAACAGAGACAGTAGGGTTTTCTAAATATACAATCATGTCATCTGCAAAGAGGGACAGATTTGGCTTCTTCTTTTCCTAACTGAATACCCTGATTTCTTTCTCTTGCCTGGTGCCTAGCCAGAACTTAACACTATATTTGAATAGGGTGGTGGAAGGCATCCTGTCTTATTAATACCCACTTTTCAAAGGGAATTTTCCAGTTTTGCCCATCAGTATGATATTGAGCATTGGGTTTGTCATAAATATCTTATGATTTTGAAATTCACGTTCCCTCAATACAGCGGAATTTATTGAAGCGTTTTAGCATGAAGGGCTGTTGAATTTTTGTCAAAAGCCTTTTCTGCATCTATTAGAGATAATCATGTGGTTCTTGTCTTTGGTTCTGTTTATATACTGGATTATGTTTTATTGATTTCGCAGATGTTGAACCAGCCTTGCATCAGGGATGAAGCCCACTTGATCATGGTGGATAAGCTTTTGATGCTGCTGAATCGGTTTGCCAGTATTTTATTGAGGATTTTACATGGTAATTTCATCAGGGGATATTGGTCCTAAAATTCTCTTTTTTGTTAATGTCCTCTGCCAGGCTTTGGTATCAGGATGATGTGGCCTCATAAAATGAGTTAGGGAGAGGATTCCCTCTTTTTCTATTGATTGGAATAGTTTCAGGAAAGAGATGGTACCAGCTCCTCCTTGTACCTCTGGTAGAATTCAGCTGTGAATCCATCTGGTCCTGGACTTTTTTTTTTTGGTTGGTAGGCTGATAGTTATTGCCTCAATTTTGAAACCTGCTATTGTCTATTCAAGGGGATTCAACTGCTTCCTGGTTTAGTCTTGGAAGATTGTAAGGGTGTCAGAAATTAGCCATTTTTCTTCTGGATTTTTCCTAGTTTATTTGCATAGAGGTGTTTATAGTATTCTCTGATGGTAGTTTGTATTTCTGAGGGTTAGGTGGTGATATCCCTATCATTTTTATTGCATCTATTTGATTCTTCTGCCTTTATTAGTCTTGCTAGCGGTCTGTATCAATTTTGTTGATCTTTTCAAAAACCAACTCCTGGATTCATTGATTTTTGGAGGGTTTTTTTTTACTGTGTCTCTATCTCCTTCAGTTCTGCTCGATCTTAGTTATTTCTTTGCCTTCTGCTAGCTTCCAAATGTGTTTGCTCTTGCTTCTCTAGTTCTTTTAACTAATTGTGATGTTGGAGTGTCAATTTTAGATCTTTCCTGCTTTCTCCATGCAGGCATTTAGTGCTTTTACAGATTTCCCTCTACACACTTTTAAGCAAATGGCCAGGATTCTGGTATGTTGTATCTTTGTTCTCATTGGTTTCAAGAACATCTTTATTTCTGCCTTCATTTCGTCATGTATCCAGTAGTCATTCAAGGAGCAGGTTGTTCAGTTTCCATGTGGTTGAAGCGGTTTTGATTGAGTTTCTTAGTCCTGAGTTCCTGGATTTTGATTGCACTGTGGTCTGAGAGACAGTTTGTTATAATTTCTGTTCTTTTTACATTTGCTGAGTGGCAATTATGAATTAATTTTGGAATAAGTGTGATGTGGTGGTGAGAAGAGATGTATATTCTGTTGATTTGGGGTGCAAGGTTCTGTAGGAGATGTCTATTAGGTCTGCTTGCTTACTTGCAGAGATGGAGTTCAATTCCTGGATATCCTTGTTAACTTTCTGTCTCGTTGATCTGTGTAATGTTGACAGTGGAGTGGTGAAGTCTCCCACATTATTGTGTAGCAAGTCTAAGTCTCTTTGTAAGTCTCTAGGACTTGCTTTATGAATCTGGGTCTCCTGTATTGGGTGCATATATATTTAGGATAGTTGCTCTTCCTGTTGGGTAGTCCCTTTACCATTATGTAATGGCCTTCTTTATCTCTTTTGATGCTGATGGTTTTAAAAGTCTGTTTTGTCAGAGACTAGTATTGCAACCCTGCTTTCTTTTGTTCTCCATTTGCTTGGTAAAATCTTCCCTCCATCCCTTTATTTTGGAGCCTGTATGCTCTCTGCTTGTGAGATGGAGTCTCCTGAATGCAGCCAGACTGATGGAGTCTTGACTCTTTGTATCCAGTTTGCCAGTCCTAAAGTCTTTTAATTTAAGACACATTTAGTCCCATTTTACATTTAAAGGTTAAGATTGTTATGTATTGTAGACTTAGTCCTGCCATTGTGATGTGGTGGATTTATTTTGCTTTCGTTAGTTGATGCAGTTTCTTCTAACCACGATGGGTCTTTACATTTTAGCGTATTTTGCAATGGCTGGTACTGGTTGTTCCTTTCCATATTTAGTGCTTCCTTCAGGGTCTCTTCTAAGGCAGGCCTAGTGGTGACAAAATCTCTAAGCATTTGCTTAATACTGTAAAGGATTTTATTTCTCCTTCATACATGAAACTTAGTTTGGCTGGATGAAATTCTGGGTTTTAAAATTCCTTTTCTTTAAGAATGTGAATGGGCCCCACTCTCTTCTGGCTTGGAGAGTTTCTGCTGGAGATCTGCCCGTTAGTCTGATGGGCTTCCCTTTGTGGAGTCGCCCATTTTCTCTCTAGGTGCCCATGGATTTTTCCTTCATTTCAACTTTGAGTAGTCTAGCAGTTATGTGTCTTGGGTTGCTCTTCTCGAGGGTATCTTTGTAGGCGTTCTCTGTATTTCCTGGATTTGAGATGTTGGCCACTGCCCACTAGGTTGGGAGAAGTTCTCCTGGATGATATCCTGAAGAGTGTTTTTCCAGCGGGTTCCATTTTCCCCCCTCACTCTCAGGCACTGATCAGGCGTGGATTTGGGTGCGCTTTACATAATCCCGCGCTTCTTGCAGGCTTTGTTCATTTCTTTTCTTCTTTTTCTTTTGGTTTCTCTTCTCAACTTCATTTTGGATTCATTTTGATCCTCAATCGCTGATACTCTTTCTTCCAGTTGGTCGAATTGATTCTGGAAGCTTTGTGCATTTTGTCACATATCTCTTTGATGTCATGGTTTTCATCTCTTTCATTTTGTTTATGACCTTCTCTGCATTAATTACTCTAGCCATCAGTTCTTCCACTTTTTTTTTCCGGATTTTTGGTTTTCTTTGCACTGGGTCACGTAGTTCCTCCTTTGGCTCTGGGAAGTTTGATGGACTGACCTTCTTCTCTCATCACCGTCAAAGTCATTTCTCCGTCAAGCTTTTGATCCATTTGCTGGCGATGAGCTGCGGCTCCTTTGCCAAAGGGAGATCTCTTATTTTTGCCTTTGAATTTCCAGCTTTTCTGCCCTGCTTTTCCCCATCTTTGTGGTTTTATCTGCCTCTGGTCTTTGTTAGTGGTGACGTACTGATGGGGTTTTGGTGTAGAGTGTGTCCTTCCTGTTTGATAGTTTTCCTTCTAACAGTCAAGGACCTCAGCTGTAGGTCTGTTGGAGATTGCTTGAGGTCCTCCAGACCCTGTTGCCTGGTGCCAGCAGCCCAGAGGCTGTAGAAGATAGAATGTTGCTGAACAGTGTACCTGTCTGATTCTTGCTTTGGAGGCCACTCTCAGGGGGTACTCCACCCTGTAGTGTGGTGTCAGACTGCCCTAGTGGGGATGTCTCCCCAGTTAGGCTACTCAGGGGTCAGGGATTACTTCCAGGCAGGCAGTCTGTCCCTTCTCAGATCTCAGCCTCCATGTTGGGGGAGTCCACTGCTCTCTTCAAAGCTGTCAGACAGAGTGGGTTAGATCTGCAAAGAGTTTTCTGCTGCTTTTGTGGTTATCTGTGCCCTGTCCCAGGGTGGAGTCTACAGAGACAGGCGGGGTTTCCCTTGAGCTGCTGTGAGCTCCACCCGATTCGACTTCTCAGCGGCTTTGTTTGTACTTAAGCTCCAGTGGGCGGGCACCCCTCCCCAGCCTTTCGCTGCTGCCTTGCAGTTAGATCCTGAACTGCTGTGCTACAGCAATGAGGGAGGCTCCGTGGTGTGGGACCCTCCCGGCCAGGTGGGATATAATCTCCTGGTGTGCCTGTTTGCTTAAAAGCAGCAGTATTGGGGTGGGAATTACCTGATTTTTCCAGGTGTTGTATCTCAGTTCCCACAATACAGGAAAAGGGGTCCCTTTCCTTGTGCTTCCCAGGTGAAGCGTGCCTCACCTGCTTCAGCTCTCGCTGGTCGGGCTGCAGCAGCTGACCAGCACCGATTATCTGGCACTCCCTAGTGAGATGAACCCAGTACCTCAGTTGAAAATGCAGAAATCACTGGTCTTCTGTGTCACTCGTGCTGGGAGTTGGAGACTGGAGCTGTTCCTATTCGGCCATCTTGCTCTGCCCCCACAGAAATCCTTTTCATGAAGCACATTGTGAGTCCTTTGCCATCAACTGCAGTTTCCCAATTCTTGCTTTTCGCACTGCTAGAAAAGTTTCATCTGTGAATGGGAAAGCTCTGCCCTCAACGATTAGGAGTAAAATGTCCTCTATAGCCAAATTTTAGTCTCAATACTGTCCCATCGGCAGACAAATGGCCATTCAGTCCCTATGTTCTCTTACGGCACCTAATCTGCCTCCAATTAGAGTGGTACCTTACTAGTAAGGGGATTTTAAGTTCGAAAGTTAGCCAAAACCATTCTATAAAGGTAAATGCTTCAGCACCGGGCATAATAGCAGGATACAGACTTTAATCTAGCACGCCCCTCACCCCCCCCCCCCCCATTAAAGGTGCCTTGCCCAACTATTACATAGTTTTTCTTGAGATCCATTTTTCAGGGAGCCAGGTAGGTCACACAAGTCTAGGAAGTCAAAAGGAAATAGAAGGCAGAGGACTAGAGCCACCTGGGTGAGCATGACTAGCCCCAATCACTTAGTTCCTCTGGAGTGCATTCTGAAGCACAAGGACTCCTGTGACTCTGAAACTTTAACAAAAATGTGACTCATTTTATTTTGCACAAGGTCATGGCCTTTTTACTAGACCTCTGCAAGCATTGCAAAATCAACCCAGCTCTTTTAGCAATCATATCAGGCAGGCCCAAGGAGAATAATTCCCCAAAATTAGAGAAGCAACTTCCAGGAGAACTATCTGAGGATCCCCTTTATTTGGGGCCACTTCAAGTTCTCTTCTCATTACAAGATCTTAGACAAATAAAGGGAGACTTAGGTCAATTTTCTAACAACAATGACAGGTACATAGAATCTTTCCAAAATTTAACTTAGGTATTTGACCTCTCATGGAGGGACGCTATGCTGCTCCTAAGCCAAACCCTAACCACAGCTGAGAAGCAGGCAATTCTGTAGGCAGCAGAGAAATTTTGAGATGAGCAATATGTCTCCGATAGCAGGCCTAAAAGGAAAAGAGAAAATAGGAAAGGTGAAGAAATAGGGGAAATACTGTTCCCAATAGGAAGAGAGACAGTACCTCTTGACAACCCTCATCGGAACTCCTTGACTTTTCTATGGTGTTTTTCCTTCTTTCACAGTTTAAAATGGCTCTTTTATAATGTTCTTCCTACCTGGGAAAACTTAATTTCCCCAAATCTTAAAATGCTTGGCTTAGAGTTGAGCTAGGAGGAAGGGAGCCTAGAAGCCTGACATGCCAGCAAAAGGGTAAAATATTTTTTATCCTTTGGCTTCTCTCCCCCTATGAAAACTGGCAAAAGGGATAATTATTGTTTATATTCTCTGTAAAGTTTTAATTAATGAAAAAGAATTTGTGAGGTTAGTCTTAAGCTATAGCCAATCTGGTATGCTTTGTGTGTCTTTCTGTATGGTTCTGTCAAAAGAAAGGTACCTTAAATTAGAATGCAGGCCCAGGACCCCACAAGCCTGCTGTTCAAGCCAGCCCAACAAAATAGTAACAAACTTGACTACAGACCTCCATCTTGTTTCATGTCCTTGGGAACATGACCTGTAACCACGTGGCAATACTTTGTTTTGGTCTCCACCATTTTACAATGGTGGCTGTCTTCTTGTGTTAAGTCAGTTCCTGGGTGAGGCCACATAATCAGATAAGCCAGTCTGTCGATCTAGGTGGTGCCAGCTGGTCCATTAAGAGCAGGGTTTACAAAATATCTTAAGAACTAATCTTGAGAGCAGTTAAGGGAGGGTCAGAATCTTGTAGCCTCAGCTCCTTGACTCCTAGGCCATGGTTTCTAATCTTATGGCTAGTTTCTTGGTCTGTTCCCCAGGCAAGAGGTAAGCATTTCTTAAGAAGGGGCTGTTACCATCTTTGTTTTAGACTGTAAACTATAAACCCAGCTCCTCCCAAAGTTGGTTTGGCCTATGCCCAAGGATGGGCAAGGACAGCTTGGGGGCTGGAAACAAAATGGAGTTGGTTGGGTCAGATCTCTTTCACTGTCTCAGTCACAATTTTGCAATGATAGTTTCAAAAGCTGCTGATCACCCCTTTGAAAACACCATGTACACTTGAGTTCAGTCATAACCTAATTAAGGCTTGTAAGTTTCACCTATGAGATTATCTTTTATAAAGTTCACAACCTGAAAATCTTAATTGCTTGACATGGCTAAAGTCTGGTAACAAGAGATTTAAAAAGATTTTCTTAAAAAGCTCTCAGCTTAATTAAAAGTGGATATTCAAGTTATAGGTATAGTTAAAAGGCCTTTATGTGTTTCCCTTCTTGGATCTTGTCTCTCTAGAAAAAGGTTTTTTTCCTTCTCAGTCGACTGAATTATTTTTCTCCACTTTTTGTCTTGCCACTTTTAATGCATGCATGAGAGGCCCTAAGATAATTTCTGGTACCATGGGACTCTGAGGTACCACAGACCCCGTTTTGGGAAAAAACCTTTGTTTTCCTCATGAAACCCCAGGAATTAAAAGCAGATAGTTTAATCTTTAACAGTAAAAATAGTCTCAAGGATTATTGGTAAAATGCAAGTATCATCAAAATGCAAATAGGTGGTCTAAATCATTCAACTTAGATACTAGATTTGCCAAATAGTTCAAGGTTGTGTACCACCTGCTTTACAGTTGGGTAAGGCCCGTGGCATTAGAAGCTGGAAAGAGACAAGCCTTATCTGCACTTCTGTCTGGATCCTAAGCTACACACATGGTACATAATTAAAATCACTTACTAACGAGGTTTTTCACCAAAAGTAAAAGTTGCTAAGAGTTAACAGTGCAACATGTATTGAGATCACTAAATCATTTTATATTAAAGGCATATAAAAACAGTAAAATGTGTTTTTAGTAAAAGATTATAGGAAAGCATGGAAATGTTAATTTTGCCCAGGGATGAAGGATTATATTAAATTTGATAAGCTAGAGCTACAGGTTTAAGCCAGTTATAGAAAGATTGTAAAAATTAACCTTGCAAAAGTGTGTAAACATTAATTCAAAATCATCTTTTGAATATATGGTCTTTTCATAAACTGAGCATCGAAATAAAAGCACAGCAAGGTTGTCTTAAGATGCTTATCTGGCCTTTAGCAAAAGGGTTATAAAAAGTTTGTAAAGATTTCACCTCATGGTCAAATTGGTTAAGATTAGTTGGAATCATCTATAAGGTTTCATTTAAACAAATTGGGGCCGGGCACAGTGGCTCATGTCTGTGATCCCAGCACTTTGGTAGGCCAACACAGACAGATCACTTGAGGTCAGGAGTTCAAGGCCAGCCTGGCCAACATGGTGAAACCCCATCTCTACTAAAAATACAAAAATTAGCTGGGCGTGGTGGTGCACACCTGTACTCCCAGCTACTCAGGAGGCTGAGGCAGGAGAATCGCTTGAACCCAGGAGGCAGAGGTTGCAGTGAGTTGAGATTGTGCCTCTGCACTTCAGCCTGGGTGACAGAGTGAGACTCTGTCTCAAAAAAATAAAAAATAAATAAAATTGGGTTAACATTAATAAGCTAATGCAAGGGTAAAATATGGCTTTAAACAGGATTTTCATGTAATAGTAATGCTACTAAAAGGTTTTTGCCTTTTGAGTTATTGTTTTGGCAAAATAAACAATTTATAGCATTCTGGAATTCTACTTCATAACATCCAGTGTTTTAAACCTCTAACATTTAACAGACATCCCAAAATCAAACCTCAAGTTTCAAAATTGTCTTTCCTGCTGCCTGGCTTTTTGGATGGTTCCGAGGACCCCTGAAACATCCAGAGGAGAGGTAAACAAGATTATTTGACATGTTTAGTCACATGAGATTTCCAAAATGATGACCAATCTTCTTTAAGTCATATTTTGGTGAATAATACTAATGTATGTTCCAAAATTGTATGAGATTTCTAAAATTCTAATGTCTGAATATATGCTATCAGTCATAATTAAGGGTAAAGTTATCATAAGCCGTGGAGATAACTAAACTTCTTTGTCAGTCATGTTTTAACTGTAACTACCATGAAAATGTTGTCATTTGCAGACAATTGTTGTCTTGCTTTGTTCCTTCTGAAAAGGTGGGCTATAGTAAAGCTATAAGACTTTAACAGTTGTTCTCAAACCAGGTTTTTAATAGCTTTGAAGACTGTAACATTGGAATAGAGAAAGAATGTATCGGACTCATGAAGAACTGAAATGTTCATGAATGTCAAGCAAAACAAGAACTAAATGGACTGCACTCAGAAAGTTAAAGCAACCTTTTGAAATTTTGCTTGGAATATTTCTGGTCTTTTCTTCTGCTCAGTCCTTTCCACTTGCTTGTTTCTGCTCAGAGAACCCTTCCTCTATGGAGGAAGCTATTTCTCTTTTTCTTTTCTTCTACCTATTAACCCTCTGCTCTTAAACTCCTCATGAATGTCTCTGTTCTATATTTTCCTGGTGCATGACAACGAACCCCAGGGTATATACGCCAGACAATATAGCCGCTTCAGTACTGCCATTTACTGCCAGTTTCTGTCTGATCCAGTCAGCTATTCGAGGCTTCTAACTAGATCCAATCCAGTTGATTATCAGACCCAGTCTGATCCTTCACCCAGTCCAGTTTCTGTCACAACTTCTGAGCCCAATTCAGATAAAAAATGTGCTCAAACTCATATAACTCAAAACACAAATTCATGGAGCTTTAGAATTGAAGCAAGAACATACCCATGACCCCCGCTTCCCCACTTACTGTGGGGGAGCAATGGACACGCGGGTCTGACGGGTACCTCGCTGGGTCAATCGATGCTTCTGGGGATCACCGAAAGCTCTAGTTTTAATCCCACTTCTAATACCATCTGTTAGAAGATAAACTTAAGACAAATTTAATAGAGTTTAACTGGTGAAAGAATGATTTGTGAATTGTGCAGCTCTCAAAACCAGAACAGGTTCAGAGCAACTCCGGGGCTGCTACATGATCTAATATTTATGTAGAGGAAAAGGAAAGTGACATAGAAAAAAATGGAAGTGAGGTGCAGAAACAGCTAGATTAGTTACAGTTGAGCATTTGTCTTACTTGAACATGGTTGGAACAGTTGACTGCCTGATATTTGTAGAAAATAACATACATGTGGTGGTCCATTTTCAATTCTAAAGGCCTTAAAATAGGTTTAAGCAGGCCACAAAGAAACAAAGAAGCAGGATGTACTAAGCCATCCCCTCTTCTTGCTTTCCCCTTTCACCCAACAACCAGGCGCCTGTCGGTCGGGCCCCCCCTTAACTCCCCTCTCCCACCCCACCAAAGAATTTGGTTTAGGCTAGTTTACAACCTAGATAACTATACCCTTTCTTATCAGCTAAGCACAGCCACTAGGGCCATAAGTCAAATGTTTAAAGAGTCCTGAAATAGTCACAATGCGTTGTGGGCTGCAATAAAAAGCAGCAGGAAAATCCTAAAGAACACACTTGAAGCCTTAACCCAACTATCAACAGGGGACGTTTGGGAAGATTGTAACCTCATAGTATTCAGCCAGTGAGGAACTGGGGAGGGACTTGCTCACTAGGAAATAAATTGCTTGTTGTAACCATCCCAGGTGTGCCTGCATGCCAGACACCAATCTTGCAAGACTGCCATTAAGTCTTGCTTCTGCTATTCTCCGGGTCCCTGAGTCCATTCTTTGGGTTTGGATGGGTAAGGCTATTTTTCAGAGATTGGCTACAACTTTCCTTGATACAAGAGTAGGTTATAGTCTTTACACATTTCTTTAGGTTACAGTTCACTACTAAAGAGAAACTTTTAGACTGAACTTAAAATATGGAAGGAGGCAGCTTTAGGCTAAACTTAACAAAAGTTAGCACGTTGAACCCTGAACGACTTTAATGGAAATGGGATGTTAATGCCTGACCACAGTGTCTTCATAAAAAGCTTTGCTATCACTGCAGAGACAAATGGCACAGTGAGGTAAGGAGCAGCATTTGTTGTTCTTGTTGTAGTTTATTTTGTTTTTATTTTTCCATAGGTTATTGGAGTACAGGTAGTATTTGGTTACATGAATAAGTTATTTGGTGGTGATTTGTGAGATCTTTGTGCACCCATCACCTCAGCAGTATACACTGCACCCTATTTGCAGTCTTTTTATCCCTTGGTCCCCTCCCACAAGTCCCCAAAGTCCATTGTATCAATCTTACGCCTTCACATCCTCGTAGCTTAGCTCCCATATATCAGTGAGAACGTATGATGTTTGGAGCAGCATTTTTAATGGAAAAAGAAAAAGAATTATAAACTGAACTGAACAGGTAAAAATATTTTCTTGATTTCATGCTATACAAGCCACACTGGATCACACATGCTTATTATCAGATGAGTGATCATCTTATAATAAACTTTGTGGCTAATAAATTTGTTAAAATTTGCAAGTACCTATTGTCTAGTACACATTCAGATCCCCTCATGTCATTTCCTATCTTAAACATTCAAATGGCTTTATCCTTTGGATAAAGTTCATACTCATACTGCTTAGCAATGGGAATAGCCCTGCATGATCTAGTACCTGCTGTCTTCTCCAGGGACTTTCCTATTGTGTGATGTTCTATTGTGCCTCTGTGTCTTTGCATTTGATGTACATTCTATCAGGAATGGTTTTTTTTTTTTTTTTAAATCAAATCTGACTATGGCTATCTCTCCGTGGAACTAGGACTGCATTAGTATTGTTTACACGGTGTGTCAATTGTACCCTTCATCTCACATCTTTGCAGACTGGGGAAGGTGGTGTAGGATAGAGTAGCCCACGTGCAACTCCAAAGATCATGTGTAGGCAGAGGGAAGCTTTAGAGAACATTTAATACCCACTTCTTTTTGGCTGTCCCTTTCCAGGAAGCCAAGGAGATTGCAGGAAAAACTCAGCCTCAGAAGGAAACTGCCCCCTGCCCCCTCCTTCTTTTCTCAGTACAGAGGGCCTACAAGAGTCTCTGCTCATCTCCAAATGGCTGGGATGGTCCTTGTTCCTGTTTTTGACTGACTACTCAAAAAGACATTTTCCCAGGGATAGGCAGAAAAGTCCTCAAAGCACATTTGGGTGCCAGGGTCTGGCCCCCAACAATTACTTATGGTTGGGCTGGCTTCTGTGAAGATTCAAAGTGGAAGCAAACACTTCTCTTCCCTTCCCTATGGCAGCATTTCCATTTTCTGTTGCTGTGAGATCAGATTGTAGGATGAGGTCCAGGCAGTGAGTCCTTTCCTAGCAGGTCTTTTTAATACTCCACTCAGTTTCCACAGCAATTTGTTCTAGTCACTCAGCAGAAATGTATTCAGCATCTAATACATGTCAGGCACAATCCTGGTGCTGATGACATGGTGACAATCAATACCTGCCATCAAGGTTAAACTGAACAGGCGTAGTCATCACAAACTTTGAACCACTGCCAAATTTCCAGTGTGGGGAGGTGTTTTCAATCCTGTACCACACAGCATCAAGTAGTTTTTCCTTCCTTTATAGTTGCCATGTGTAACTGCAAAACACTGTTAGACATGGTAGATACATTAGTAGGTGTGGTAGATACATCATTATTTCGTGGAAACACCAATTTTATGAAATAAGTATTATTAAACCTAATTTAAAGACAGGAAACAGGCCTAAAGGGAGAAATCGGGTAACTTACGTACAACCTGAAGCATGGCCGATGATCTCTCCACTACTCAGGGTTGCCCAGTCTATGAACCTATGAATAAGCAAAGGATTGATAAAGACAAATTGGATGAAGTTGTTGTAAATAATAGCATGGTATATTTTAAATGTATACTTATATACATATATTTATGCATATGCAATATACTATGTGTATATGTACATATGCACACACAATATACTGTACCTGCATGTGTATATGAGTATGTGTGAGTGTGCATATGTATGTGTCTTCTCAACCAAAATATCACTACCCATGTTATATGGTGTGATATGATTTGGATTTCTGTCCCCACCCAAATTTCATGTTGAATTGTCATCTCCAATCCAGTGTTGGACTTGGGGCCTGGTGGAAGTTGATTGGATCATGGAGTCAGATTTCCCCATTGGTGCTGCTCCCATGGTAGTAAGTAAGTTCTCACATGAGATCTGGTTGTTTAAAAGTGTGTAAAACCTTCCCCCCACGTCCCCCTGTTTCAGCCATGTAAGATGTCTGCTCCCACCATGAGTCAAAGTTTCCTGAGGCTTCCTCAGAAGCCTCTTTTCTTTATAAATTACCCAGTCTCAGGTATTTCTTTATAGCAATGCAAGAATGGACTAATATACCATGCTAAAGGTTCATAGTTCTGTGGGAGGGACACTCAGCCACAATATTCAAAAATAAAACGTTCCCAAACTCAGGGATGCTACATTGATAGAGCTGAAGGAAAAAAGGATTTTCATGCACACCAGGGTTCAGATCTCAGCTTGGGCTCTTGGGTAGATAAATTAGAATCTTCATCTGTATGATGAATATGACAAATCCTCATAGAGATGTTACAAAAATTGAAATGCATATAAATTTACTAGCACAAAATCAATAATAATAGTGATCTTTCGAGTGTAGTTTACATATAATTCAAGGATTAGATATTCTATATGTTTTTAAAAAATCAAATTATGTTCCTGGATATATGTGATAATTATCCATGTCCAGAGGTGCATTGGTCATCTGGGTCTGTGTTTCATAACCACCCTTAATCCCAAATTACAGTTATAGTGTCAGGGAAGTACCAATTTAAGCTATTTATTAAGCTATTGGCAAAGGCCTCAAAACAAGTAACCCTCAATTAAAAAAAAAAAAAAAAAGTAGACCTTCTGGTGTCTAAAAACTCAATAGTATGAAAGAGAGTAAAGTGGATGGAGAAGTTGTTTGAGAATTGACTTAGCAGGTAATCTGAGTTATCATAGGTTGGGAGCCCAGAAATACAACTGAAATGTTGATTTTAGTTCAAGTAGTTTATTTGGGAGATGATTGCAAGATGAAATAGATGGGGAATTAGGAAGAAGGAAAAGAAAGAAGGGGAAGGGAGGGGAAGGGAGGAGAGGGGAGGGGAGGGGAACAGAAGGGAAGGGAACCAATAAAGGGATCAGTTTATCCCCATGGGCAACTGGGTCTCAATTCCTTTAAAGATCTCTTGGAGGAAGTAAAACACACCTGAGAGTTGTACTACATGAGGAGTAAGAAAGCGAACATCTTCAAGTAGGTTACCACTATGGGCAACTAAAACTCAGTTCCATTAGAGATTTCTGGGAGGGAGTAGAACCACTCAGGGAGTAGAACCGCCACTCAATTATACCACCCAAAGAGTAAGGAAGTTGGGTAATGATCCTCCAACTTCCATTTTCACTGGCTAAGAGATGCTCCAGGACTATTAACTCCCTGGCATTCCTGGTTTGCCACACAAGGGAAAACTTTCAGATAAGAGACACAGGCTTGCAGTAAGACATGGCACCAACAACATCTGGTATACATCTTATTTATGGATAAATCATCAAGAATCTTAGGTTTATAGATGATCCTTCCATCTATAAACATATCTACGCCCATTCTTGTCTTTTTTTCTGTATATAGAGTCAGGTATCTCTCCTGTCCAAGATAACTTCACCACCTGTTCTCTGAATATCACACCCTCCCCTATCTTCTAGGACCCATCCTATCAATATACATCTCATTTGTATCTTTAGCCTCTTGTTCTTCACTAAATCTGTCCCCTTAGCAAAATCAGAGTACCTGTCTATCTGCTGCCTTTATCTCTATGACCTTTTACAACCACTCTGAACCAAATAATATACTTCCATTTTGTCAAGTTATTCTTGTTAAGATGACCAATGGTATGTTGCATAGTTAGCATATGAGGGAGAAACAAAACCAGGTTCAGTCACTGGGAAGCAAAGTACCATGAGGAGAAGCTGAAGATGCTGAATTGGGGAAGGATCCCTTCTTATTTAGGCATCCAAGTACAAATGGCATTGCATACAAAATAACAAGATCTTGATTTGTAGAGCCAGGGATTCACCTTACAGGGCAGGAAAGTTTTCTTCCTTCAGTCAAATGGTAAAAGTGGAATAATTCTACCTGGGCTAGAGTAAATTAAATTCAAAGTAAGTACAGATTTATAAAGAATAGTTTAGCCTTTGGGTTGTTACAGCCATGAATTAGTAAACTGTATTACATATGTTTCTCTGGATTTTTAAAATTCTGTTTTAAGTTGTATCATAATAGAGAGATGACTAACTTTCAGGAAAGTGCATGTCCTATCTATAGTCTTTCCCTGGGCACCAACTACATTTCACAAATTACCTCTGGTTCATTTATTGGTTAAACCTTGATCAACGTTGTAGATTGCAGAGCTCTGGAACATGGGTCCAAGCACAGCAAATAACATCATAAGCAGATAAAGAAGAAGTTTCATTTTCAACCAATGTGGGAGGCAGGGGGGCAGGAGGCGGGAATAAAATAATCACAAATCCTAAGGCCAATAAATAATGAAAGGAAACCTGTAACAAGAATGGCATTGCTTTCTTAATCAGATTGGCATGGAAATAGCAGCGTCAGATGCATCATTTTAGTCATCAGATAAAAGAATGACAGAGTGCCTTGATGAAGAGATACAGAGGTATCTATAAGACAGTTTTAGCTTTAGAAGTGGAAACAAAGTAAGAGTGTATCAGCAATTGAAGGAAAAAAATCCTTAGGAGTTGAGTAGAAAAAGAAAATGAGGGCGCATGGCAAGACATTCTGATCTAGGCAATATGTGACTCCTATAAGTGGTAGAGAAAAATGGAGATAATACGTTTTTTTAAAAAATGATGGACCTACTTGTACGGACAGGAAAAAAAGAGGGAAATAGAGTATTAAAGGAAGTTAAAGTCATAGCTTACTACTTAGTAAAAGAGGTAACAACATTTATAGAAATTCTGGAGAATGTAAAGTCTAAGTGAGGAGAAGAAATAATCTCAGACGATGTATATATCCAAGAATAGGTCTCTGGTCTCTGAAGGCTTGGGCTCTGGAATAAAACAGAAGCTTATGTTCAGGAACCAGATGATCATGATTTTATAGCTCTCATGAAAGTGGCCAGCAATAGTAAACCTCCCGTGGACAGCCAGACTCACAGACCTAACGAATTCCAGTGCAGGAAGAAGGCACTTTGGTAAAGAGCTAAAGAGTCCTTGGAAATTTGTGATAGATGCCATGAAATACAAAGAAAAGAGGGGTAATAAGAACTGTGGAAAATGTCAGGACTTAAACTTTTTTTGAAATGTATTTTTGCTCAATAGAATGCATCTCGTTTGACATGGTTTGAATATATTTGTCCCTCTAAACTTTATATATTGGAACTTAAACCTTAATGTGATAGTATTAAGTAATAGAGCCTTTAGGAAATGATTAAGCCAGGAGGCCTCTGCCCTCATGAATATGATTAGCAACCTTATAAAAGGGCTGGAAGGGACGCATTAAGCCCTCTTGCCCTTCTGCATTTTCTGCCATGTGAGGACACAGCATTCATACTCTCTGTAGGGCACAAAGTTCAAGGTCCCATCTTGGAAGCAGGGACCAGGCCCTCACCAGACACCTAACCTGCCAGTGACTTGATCTTGGGCTTCCCAGTCTCCAGAACTGTGAGAAATACATTTCTATTCTTTATCAATTATTCAGTCTCAGGTATTTTGTCGTAAGAGCATAAACTGACTAAGACCCTGCTCAAAAGAATGTAGCTATTTCTCTCCAAAGGATACTCCCAATGCTGCACTGGGGTGCTTGGAACAAAATGGACAAAGAGGAGATGGAAAAGAAAGAGTGGAGGTTTTGTAACATGCATACTACTTAAGGGAAGAATGGCATATTGCAAATTTTAATTTGAGAAAACAGAAGTGTTTCATACACCACTTCCTTCAAATAAAAAATTATTTAAATAGGTGGATTTTTCTCACATTGTAAGAAAATCATAGTGTCACTCTTAACTTCTTAATTGGAAATACTCTGAGTTAATTTCTGGGCTCTAGACACCAAATGATAGACACCAATTGACAAATAAAACAATTCTGAAAACCTGAAACCATCAATCCTGTTTTCTCCCCTTGTGTTTCCTTTCTGGTCTCTCCCCAGAGAGCATTATAATTCTCCTTAAGGACTGTGGCCAGTGATGGCAATGTGGATCTAAACTTCTCTTTGACTAGGGAATGAGCTATTATACTACACGGTAGCCACATTTTGTTCTGAGGACTTACTTGTGTTTTCTAAATTTTTGTGAATGTAGAGTTTGTGCCTGTGGTGGGTATTTGTCATTCACTGTAGCTGGCACTTGAATGATCTTCCTATGTTTGATCAATTTTCCTTTTCTTGGGGCGTCTACTTCTCCCCCAAGAAAAGCCATAAAAATCACCTTCCTACCTAATTAATCAGCTTTTATACTATGACAAAAACTCCAAAGTCTCAGGGGCATACAACAAATGTTTTCACTCACACATCATGCCCTTGGCTGCAGATAGGCTGCTAGGATCCCAGTCTACATGTCTTCTCATGCAGGACACAAGCTGAAGCAGGAGCCTCTCTTTGTGATATGCCTTTATTGTGACAATGAGAAAACAACAAAAGGTGGTACAAACATGCAATGTCTCTTAGAGCTTCTGTATGGAACTGAAACACTTCCCTCCATTCCTATTTCAATAACCCAAGATGGTCATATAGCCAAGTCTCATAATGTCTTAGAAAGCATTTTCCAGCTGTTGGGAAGCACTGTGGGTCATGAGGCAATGGATGAGATTGTATGCTCCTCTCACAAAAAGGGAGAAAATAGATGGGAATAATCACCCACCATGGGAGAAGGCATTTTGTCTAAGTGCTGTCAATCATGCACACCTGCAGGAAGACAATTCAGAAGCTAGGAATATAAAAGCAAATATGCCACTTTGAATCATTCTGTTGAAGAGTGCTGACAGAAGAGTAAATCCTCCAGAGGTATCAGAGGCAGAGATTCTAGTGTCAGTCTCTGCACCCAGGTTTAGAAGTGAGATCCGAGTTATCTATGCTCAATGGAGGCAGTAGTGATAGCTCCATCAGAGTGGACCTAAGGGGTAATTTGATGATGTTCCTGCATACATCATACATCATCAGTGGACTACCAAATATTCTTTAATAAGTCCTTTTTGTGCTTAAAATAGGTTTCTGGTGTTTTCAACTCTTGTTTTTAGTAGGCATTTTGATTGACTGGCTCTTCCCTCGGTTGTCTGCTATTCACATGGCAATGAGTTAGGCCAAATCCCTACAAACACATTTTATACTCGATAAGAAGACTATATAATTTAGTATTTTCCACTATAGACAATATGCCTTCTTTTCCAGTACCTTCTGAACAATTATATAGCTGGCCACAAAACAGTTTCCCAAAGGATAAGTTGCAATGGTATTTTTAAAACTCTTATTGCATCGTGGTTATAAAATGCTAACAAACCTAAATAAATTATATATATAGAGAGAGAGAATTTCAATTAAATTAACTGATTTCAGGAGAAAACCAAATTTAAAACTGTGCTTACATTTATTTAATAACAAATGATAATTAAAGCACCATGATGATTTATGGTATATAGCCTGACTTATATTTAGGGAAAACTTTACACTCCTCAGTCAATGCAAGAAGAAAGAAAAATAAGATAATAAATATAAGTAAAATAAATCAAGAAAAAATAATACAGATAAAATCAGAAAAAAAGTGAAATAACAAGTTAACAGGTTCTTTGAAAGGAACGATCAACTAGACAGATCTTTGGAAAGAAAGATATGTCGCTCAGAAAAAAAAAATAAAGTAGCGGTAAATATAAAATATCAGGGATTAGAATCAAGGAAAAAACTCAGAAGTAGAGACAAATAAAAATAAAAATAATTATTTGTGTAATTGTTCATAACTATGAAGACACTGACACTTTGAGAATTGTAACTTACTGAAACAGATTTGACATTTAAAGAACTTGAATTAGACATCAAATACAAGAACTTACAAAGCTACTTCTTGTTTTAATCTAATATAACTCTGATATCAAAACCAATAACAATATTTGGCTTGTTCTGCTTCCCACTGTACAAAGGTCTTGCTGTTAGTTGTGTGTAACTATTAACAATTGCTATTGTAATATACATCTATATTCTGATATATACCTTGTTATTTAGTTATTTTTATGTCTGTCTCAGGCACGCGCACACACACACACACACACACGTATGTTGTCATTTTCCTGTCCATGGCATCTCACACTGAAACTGCCCCACCACATCCTTGCTAGATCTTCCTGTTACTGTTCCTTGCATCTGCTTCTGAAATTATTCTCTCTTTTCTACTTCCTGCTTCTCAATTTCTTGGAACACTTAAACCCTAATATACAATCTAGGTGACAGCCTCAACCCAGAAGCACTTTCAGAAAGGCTCTCCACCACCTCCAGACAGAAAGCTGTGTTTTAATTTCTAGACTCATCACCCTTTCCAATCCCTGACCTCCTTCCTCTGCCAAAGTGAAAGTGGTAACAAAGTCCTGCAGATTTGCCCCTCTAGGCAGGAATTTCCTCTCTCTTAGCCAAGGCTAGCACTGAGCAGATAGGGAAGGGAGGCCCTAACTTCTCCTGCTTGGACTCCTGGGAGATGTCAGTTTTGCCTTCTGGAAACTGAAAACAATCTGGAATAGCGGAAACAGGAGGTATTAACTCCTTCATAAGAGGTCCAGTAGGAGACTTTCAAGGTGGAGTGGGGTATCTATCCATGGTCTAGGCTTTATTCCTACCCTCCTCCTTCCACCCCTAGCAGGTTCTCCTGATGACTGACATGCCACTAACACAGGCAGCTATTTCTTCCCCTTTAAAGCCTTCAAGCCTAAGATTATATTCTTCAAGCCTAAGATTGTACAGAACTAATTGAGGGTGTGGCTCGTACTTCCTCAGAAAGAGTAAGAGAAGAAAATAAATTAGGGGTCTCTAAGCAAGCATGTTGCATGACATGCAATATAGTCAGTCTCTGGTCTCTTTCCAGAATATCAGACCTCAGATTTCTACTAACTCCCTAACTCTTCCTTAGTCCTATTTATTCAGTGCCTATATCTCTTTCCCTGTTCCCCAAACAGTTCTCAGTTCTTGCTTCTCCTGTGATGCTACTCCTCCCCTACAGCACAGATGGGCACCATCCTACAGTCAGCCACTCATCTTGTTGTCCTGTTCTATCTTGGATTCAGGGAAGAGGGTTGGGGTCTGCAGCTACAGCTGTGGAATTTGTCCAAGACAGAGCCTCACCTGGACACACCTGTCTCACAGCAAACAAATAAACAAACAAAACACTCTGAAGATATCTGTAAAGGAAAGCTTCTATGCCTTGGAAGTAAACTGATCTGTCTTCAAAAGCCCTCTCTCCAGCCTTCCCCGCATGAATACAAGCCCCCGCCCCCAGTTACCCTGATTGCCAGGGTTCTTGACAATCGGTCATAGTTACAAATTTCACCTTACACATGAAAATGATCTTCCCATTAACTGTTTTAACTTCACAGAGATTCCAGAGCACTACAACCAACTTGACCTTCAGCTTCTTAAAGGCAGAGACTATATGTACCATAGTTGTAATCCCAGCACCCAGTATAATATTGTCAAAAAATTGATGTTAAATAAATGTTTAAAATGGCTTATTTCAATTAATTAATTCATTATTCTATTAGAGCAGCCATTTCTCCAAAACTGGGTGAGACAGACTGTCTGTCCAGCTCAGACCTAAGATACTTTTGTCTTTTCTCATAGCCCTATGTGTTGCAGGAAATTTCTGGGCCTCACCCTTCAGAATTTTAACCATGGCCTGCGCTCAGACACTGGCATGAGCATTCTGGAGTCTCTGTCCTAACAATTAAGATATTATATAATTTGGAACCGAGCTTCAATTGGAGGATTTCCTGGTTATTTTCTACGTAGATAGGAGGTGCCTTCACTTGCTTATTAAAACCTAAGTGTCAAGAGAAGGACAAGGCCCTGGGAGTACAAAGAAAAACCCAAATCGCTGTCTTAAGTAACAATTTTTGTGTGTGCGTGCATGTGTCTATGTGTTTGGGTGAGGAAGGGATACCAGTTGTTTAATTTTTTTCTTCTTGTTTTAATGACAATTTTTGACCAGGGATTCAATTTCTCCATCAACTCCCGGTCTCTGTTGTCTGTTTTTACCTTTTAAAGTGGATTGCGGCAATAGTGATGACAAGCTGGTTACTTAAGTATTGAAGTGTAAGAGTATGCCAGGAAAAAAGAGAGGGTTTTGTTTGTTTAAGAACCCAGTACTTGCAGCCTGGAACCATGAGAGGTCGCGAATATTGCCAGGAACAGCAGAGTCCACACCATATGTGTGCCCAACCCTATGCTAAGCTGGGTCACAGAACGAGACGTGGCCAATCTCAGGCTTCTGAGTTTAACAAGACAAACTGGCAAATGAATAGCCACCTGAGTCTCTCAATGCACAGCCTGAGGGGCATCATTCGGGAGCCTCAATCCTTTGACCTATCCTGGAACTAACTTCTGGAACCCTCTACAGTTTAAGGGAATCTTGAGTGGGTGAAGAGACCAGAAAAACCCAGGAAGTAGAGAAAAAGCATTGACATGCCTAGAAGCGCCGGAACCCCCGTCTCATCACCAATTGGCTAGGGTTACCCTGCTCACTGCCTGTGATTGGCTGCCCCCACAAACACACCGCCCCCTGGGCGAAGCCACCCTGGGCCCAGCCGGCCGCTCATTGGCTGCCGTCCTGCGACCGGGGCCTGGAGCCGGGTGTAGTATCCTAGGAGCTGCGGGCTACCGGGCCTGCACTGCCGGGCTTTGGGCTCTGGGCCTCCGGCGCTCTCTGGCCCTAAGTGCTGAGCTGCTGGGAGCGGCCGCTTCTGACGCTGGGCCACTGGACGCTGCGGAACCGGGCTTCTTCACTTTGAATTTCCGCCGCGAAGCGCCAGTCCGGGCCCAGGAGGGAGGTGGGTAGAGAACTCTGCCTTTTCTGAAGTCAGATCCTGCAAGCTCACTTTACCCCGACCCGCCCGCTGTCCTGGGGACCTGCCCAAAGCCCTGTGGCGAGGCCAGGAGCTTACTGTCCCCAGCTGCTCCCTGACTCTGGAGATTACCGCCCGCCCCTCTACCCCCTTCCCACTGGGGTCCTCCCTGGAAGTCTTCCAGGCCCCGCCCCCTTCTCAAATGCCCTTCTCAGACTCTCACTGTACCCTACGGAAGGCACAGTCAAAGCAACCGAACGTTTAATTATTTGAATTTTCTCAAAGTAATTCATGTATAATAAAAAGTCAAACATTGAAGCTGGTCTTATTTTGAAGAGCAGTGCCTACCCATCCCCAGATCTTTGCAGAGGCTGCCACTTTTAATTTTTCCCTATTTAGATGTTTTTATCACCCTAAATCAAAATAATGTGCGTTCCTCTGTATTTCTGGATTTGTCATTTTGATATTTCTTTGCCTTACTTTCCTACTGCCCCAATCTTGTCAGTTTTCTATCGCTATTTTAGGTCTTCCATTTGTAGCTTCAAATAATAGGTATCAATTTCCATTTATTGTTCTATTGACTTTAGATGGTGTCTCTTAATGTCTCTACTGCCTTAGCTAAGGATATTAACACATCCTCCACTTAGTCAATCTATCAGTTGGAACTCAACATTTACATTTAGTTTTCACGTATTCAACAGGTATTTGAGGCACTGTTCTTGGCATTGGGGAAATAGAAATGAACAAAACAGACAATGACCCTATCTGCATGAAAAAGTTCTAGTATGGGAAGTAAGACAATAGACAAATACATGGCAAATGACGTCAAAAGCAGGATCATGCAGAAGTCATTTTCAACTGGGAGAACAGCAGGAACCCAAGTCAGGTAGATTTAATGGACGAGGAGTTTGCAGGAGTGTGCGGAAGTTTATTCCTTTGCCTAACTGGACACAGGTGCTGTTTCAAGGAGAGGTCTTGTTAACTGGGAGCCAGGATAGATTCTTTAGTAAGTTAGTGATTTACCAAAAGGAGGTTTTAGGATACTGGATCCCACAGTTTGGTAGTGATAGTGAGAGGAAGAAAAGCAGGAGGCAGGGAATCTAGTGAGAAGGCACACGCTGCCAGTGGCATATCAGAGTCCTGCAAAATTTACTGCCCTGCTTCCTGCTTCCTGCTACTGGACTAACCTAAACCATAGTGATTTTTCTCTCTCCTTTTGAATTTGTATTATACCTTAAAGCTAAAGAGGTTAAGAAATTTGCCCAAGATAGATGGCAGAGCCCCAAGCCAAACATCTGTAAAATGAGAACAATAATGGTCTCTGCCTAGGGTTGTGAAATAAACCAACTTAATTCATGTAAAGTGCTCAGAACAGTGCTTGGCACATCATATAAGTGCTCAAAGAGTGCTTGCTTTTATTATTAATGTATGCTCTCAATTTACCTCACAAATTCTAAAAGGATTTTGGGTTTAGTAACCATTTTCTATGTCTAGCTGGTTTATTCATTCAACAAATATTTATTTACTCAGCAATATCTGCATTGCAGGTGCTATTTAGGTGCTGAGGATACAACAGGAACTAGGACCAACATGGCCCTTCCTTGTATAGACTCTAGCTGGTAACACAAGCTAGCAAAGTGAATGAATAAATATTGCCAACTGAGCCAAGAGCCTGCCATTGACCATGACCATTTTGTCATGCCCATACGTGGCCCTGACAAAAATCTCAGATTTCTTGCTGGAGTAGTGATTTCATCAATATGGGTGTGATGATCATCAAATGATCTTTGTTTTAATCTCCAAGGGATGTTATTTCATCTCTGCTTGTAACATACCACTAAAAGCTCAGAAGAATGTCTTGGCATCTTGGTGAATAATAAGTACATTAGTGCTGGAGCAGTGGGCAGGGGTTTAAAAGGCACAGGAAAAGAACTGCCGTTTCCTTTGCAGTTTTTACATTTTAGTGTGCAACACAAGAAAACAAATTGAGCGTGTAGGCAATGGGCTTCTGGCATACTACCTTCTGACACTTTGAATTGTATAAATGTAAATATAAAGATACCAGAGAGTGAGGCTGGAGGTATTTATGGCCTTACTTCAGATACTGAAATACCACATTTTATGTGAACTTACCCAAGTTTAAGAGAAATAATGCTGATTTGTAGAGCATGATTGGAATGGCAATGGTCTAGTAGAACAATCCCAGAGGAGAATCAGAGTTGGCCAAGTGAATGAAGACTGAGGACTCCCAATATTCACTCACTTAGGCATCCCCATCATCCCCTTCATGATGTGAGTAATGTGACCCATTCAGACCATGCACCCTTCAGTTGGAAAGGCGAATGCTTACTAAAGAAGGTCAGTAAAGGGTCAAAAGGAAGGTGGTTTTTCCCCAGAAATTAATTATTCCTGTTACTGATCTCTCCGTTCCTCTGTTACCTTTTTCTCTTATTTGTCTTTCTTTTCTTCTTCTCAGCCTTTACCACTTCTCCCTGATTTCATTCATGTTCTGAGGAGAGTGTGAGAAGGAACCATGGATCCCACAGCCTTGGTGGAAGCCATTGTGGAAGAAGTGGCCTGTCCCATCTGTATGACCTTCCTGAGGGAGCCTGTGAGCATTGACTGTGGCCATAGCTTCTGCCACAGCTGCCTCTCCGGACTCTGGGAGATCCCAGGAGAATCCCAGAACTGGGGTTACACCTGTCCCCTCTGTCGAGCTCCTGTCCAGCCAAGGAACCTGCGGCCTAATTGGCAGCTGGCCAATGTTGTAGAAAAAGTCCGTCTGCTAAGGCTACATCCAGGAATGGGGCTGAAGGGTGATCTGTGTGAGTGCCATGGGGAAAAGCTGAAGATGTTCTGCAAAGAGGATGTCCTGATAATGTGTGAGGCCTGCAGCCAGTCCCCAGAGCATGAGGCCCACAGTGTTGTGCCAATGGAGGATGTTGCCTGGGAGTACAAGGTGAGAGATGGAAGCTGGCCACTCCAGTCTTCCAACTTGGCTATTACTAGATCAAGGGCTTGACCACCAGCATCACAGACTGCGAGCTGATTCCTTTGGTTCCTGACACCCACAGATCCTGGAATCTGATACAGGGAGCTACACCTTTCCTTGTATTCATGACCTTCCTTGATTTCCTGCCCTCCCACTTCCTCTACACCCCATCCCAGATCCTAACATGGCTCAGTGCCTAACCCAAGGCTGATTTCAATACTGAGAATGTAAAGGAAATCAGTTTGGGTTTTAACTAAATTCTGAATGCCTTGGATGAGTTTAGGCATGAAGCTCTTGTATAGATGGTCAAGGCTACACCTGACCTGCAAACTCCTCCTGGCAATGCTGCAAGTAGTCATTTGGCATTGAATGGATCACTTACTCCTTCATTTTATAGACAAAAGTGAGGCTTAGAAAGTTGAAAACATGGTAATTTATTTTAGAGGGGGAAAGAACTATGGATGAATCACAGGAGTGAGAGAGGTCATCTAATCTTCTCAGGTCCTTTATGACTTCAGGTCCAGTTAGCGAAAGGAAGATCAGAGGCTGTGACTCAAGTCTTCTTGCTCTTTCTCCTCTCCCAAGTTTGTTTATTTGACAAGTCATCTCTGACAAACCTGGGACTCCTTTTTTGTACCTTACCTCATTAACTTCCAGCTTCTGGGCTTCTCTTTACTCTTCCTCAGATGCCCATAATGACACCTTTATCAGAACCATTATCTCAGTGATTCTGTGATCCAGTGATCCAGCATTGGTCTTAATTCTGTTTTTTGGAGTTGAAATAGGAAGGTGAGAGTGTAAGACAAATACCCTGAAGAGCTTTTTTCCTATATGGGAGGGATTTCTAAAATATGAAAAGTGTTTACTAACTCATTCTGTTTTTGAGAATATTAGAAAAGGGAGATAGTATAACACAGGGGTAAAGGGCTGGATTAAATCCCAGCCCAACCATTTATTACCTGAATGACTTTGGGTAGGTCACCCTCTAAGCCTCAGTTTTCTTGTCTATAAAATGAGGTTAATACCAGGCTCAGGGGATTGTAAATATCACATCCATATTTAGAGCTTAAAATATACCTGTCATATGATAAATTTTAACAAAATAATTGCTATTTTGTTAAAATAGCAGAATTAAATGGTGTGTCTGCACACTTTATGCTTTTCAGTAGAAATCCCTTGCATTACTATTCTAGGAAAGTGCTTCTTACCCTTAATATGCATATGAACCACCTGGGAGATCTGGCTAAAATTGAGATGCTCATTTGGTAGGTCTAAGGGGAGGCCAGGATTCTGCATTTCTAACAAGCTCCTAGGTGATGTGGATGCTGCTGATCCACTTGAACCACATTTGGAGTAACAAGGTTCTGGCAGACAGCAAGATAAAAATAAATAAGATAAGGATAAAAATTGACATGGAAAGGAAAGTCCAAGGTACTTTTCTGGAGAGGCTGGAAATGGACCTTTTCTTCCAGTTTACTGACATTTAGAAACTGTGGGAGTTGAAATTATTCTCGGCCCAGTGAGCTACCTTGGATGTCATCTGGGCAGAGTCTACTTCCTCTGTCGCACTCCCTTTCCCCACAGCCTTCACTGTGGCCAGTTGCCTGAAGGACTCTGGTTCTCCCACAGCCTCCCAATGCTAGGAAGCCTAAGCTGCCGGAGGTGGCCTCATGAGGGTTTTGTCTCTTGCAGTGGGAACTTCATGAGGCCCTCGAACATCTGAAGAAAGAGCAAGAAGAGGCCTGGAAGCTGGAAGTTGGTGAAAGGAAACGAACTGCCACCTGGAAGGCAGGTTGCCTCGTGGGGAAAAGAGTTTGTGTCAGTCGTCCTGTGTGGTCCTGGAGCTGGCCTGGGGTAGCATTCTTATCTCTGTGAGGCAGAATGTAAGGCTTGAAATCACAGAGCCTGGGGTTCTAATCCCTGCTTTCTCTGTCCCAGGCTTTAGGTAGGCCATGTCACCTCTTAATTCCAATTTCTCCTTGGTGATGTAGGGATAACCTCTGGTCTTGTATCCTCATATATGAGAAAGGGAAAGCATGTGCTCACGTGTGTCAGCTCACAATGGTGTGGCTTATATCATGCTTAGTAAAGCAGAGTTTCTCTTTCACTTTCCCAAGTTAGAGCATATTTGCTAAGAGTCTGGTTATTAAAATATTGGAAAATCACCTCTGAAATAAATTTGAGGCCAATAAGTATCAAACTACTAGAACTTTTGATCAGCAGAAAGTAACACTGAACCAATCTAAAACAGCACATTGAACAGATATAATATCAACATGAAAATGAACCACCTAACAGTGTAGTTAAGTTACACTGCCTTAGAGACTTAAATGTAACACATCTTGTCATTATTCTGAAAATGGAAAATAGTCTAGAGCTTGTAGTATTTAGATAATATCCTGGACCCTACTGGAGTCAGTAAGAGTGACAATAGAGACTTAGAAGTGTGTGGTGGAGTTGGAACAGGAAGCTAGGAAAAATAGTATCCTTTATCTTTGCCCCCGCATAGCCTGTCACGTGGTTGGTACCACTGCAGAGTATGTGTGTATGCATATGTCAGTATGCTCAATACTGGGTAACTGAAAGTATCAGTGCTGATTTCCATCTTGGCTCCACAGATACAGGTGGAAACCCGAAAACAGAGTATTGTATGGGAGTTTGAGAAATACCAGCGATTACTGGAGAAAAAGCAGCCACCACATCGGCAGCTGGAGGCAGAGGTAACAGCAGCTCTGGCCAGCCTACAGCAGGAGGCGGCAGAGACCTTGCAGAAACTGGAGTTGAACCATAGTGAGCTCATCCAGCAGAGCCGGGTCCTGTGGAGGATGATTGCGGAGTTGAAAGAGAGATCACAGAGGCCTGTCCGCTGGATGCTGCAGGTGAGTAGCAGGTTTTCCTGGTAACCCTGAGTGATAGCTGAAGATAGACTGAGACTCCAGGAAAGAGCATCCATTACTCTTCAGTAGGGACTGCCAGCACTCTGCCAGCTGATCATGGATCCTGTGTTTCCCCAGCGAATACCTGCTGTTTCCCTCTCTCTGGCTGGTGGATGACCTGGTCTGTTGTAGTGTCATAGGTGGGACAGTGCTCAGGCAGCTCTGGCATCATTCTAGGCCCTCTCCTCTAGCCTGAGAGTCTTGAGATGGAGCCTGAAGTTGGCCAGTTCAGCCAAAGCTCAGCCTGCTCTTCCATCCTTCCATACGCTTCTCCTTACCTCTGCATGGCATCTCTCCATTCTTGGTATCTGTCTCCCTTCCCGTAGAGAAACTCCCTGCCAGTTTGATGTCTGTTCCCTCCAAGGAATAGCACATACTCAGGTGTTGCATTTTTTTTCTCCTCCTAGGATATTCAGGAAGTGTTAAACAGGTATGTTCTCACCCTTGGAGCCTCTAAGCAGCCCTGTAGGGGATAGTGGGGCCTGGCTGGAGCCAGAAGTAGGGACAGAGCACAGACTCGATGCACACAGAAAAGCAAGTGCTGGTCCACAGTCTCGTCCCACTTACATGGTAATGGCTAAGGAATCTTTGTTGATCTTTCCTTTTTCTTCTTTGTACTTTATCAAATGTATATCAAGTGAAGCTATAAAATACGTGGTTTCAAGTTGATTGCTCAAAGAGGAAAAAAGACTGCCCATGACTCCTTCATGTCCAGCAGAAAATATGTGCACTTCTTCCTCTCCCAGAATCAAATATACATCCAAACCTTCCCGTAGCATGAGCATGCGGGTGTTCTCACCTCTGCACACAAACAGCTTGAGGCTCAGCCAAATAACCATAACCATCATGTCTCTGCTTTGCTGGGGTGGGGCACTTCACTACGTCCCTGGCCAAGCCCCTCTTCCCTGTACTAAGATAAGGCCCATGTGGCAAAGCCAGGACTCCTGGCCCTGAGGTTCACCCTCCTCTACCAGGAGCAAATCTTGGAGCTTGCAGCGGCCAGAACCAATCTCCCTGGAGCTGAAGACAGATTGCCGTGTGCTGGGGCTAAGAGAGATCCTGAAGACCTATGCAGGTAATGGATCCTGGGGGAAACTGTAGTGGACAGTCGGAGGGACCCCTCCCAGAGAAGGAAAATGGTTCAGTGCCCTCTGGGTGCTCCATCCAGCCTCACCCACTCATTATTGAGAAATCTGTGGCTGAATTTATCAGACAGCCCTCACCCATGCCCCTTGGCCCTATATCACTGTTACCAACCAGGACCTTTTTTTCTAGCTGATGTGCACCTGGATCCAGATACTGCTTACTCCCGTCTCATCGTGTCTGAAGACAGAAAACGTGTGCACTATGGAGACACCAACCAGAAACTGCCAGACAATCCTGAGAGATTTTACCGCTATAATATTGTCCTGGGAAGCCAGTGCATCTCCTCAGGCCGGCACTACTGGGAGGTGGAGGTGGGAGACAGGTCTGAGTGGGGCCTGGGAGTATGTAAGCAAAATGTAGACCGGAAGGAGGTGGTCTACTTATCCCCCCACTATGGATTTTGGGTGATAAGGCTGAGGAAGGGAAATGAGTACCGAGCAGGCACCGATGAGTACCCCCTCCTGTCCTTGCCAGTCCCTCCTCGCCGGGTGGGAATTTTCGTGGATTATGAGGCCCATGACATTTCCTTCTACAATGTGACTGACTATGGCTCCCACATCTTCACTTTCCCCCGCTATCCCTTCCCTGGGCGCCTCCTGCCCTATTTTAGTCCTTGCTACAGCATTGGAACCAACAATACTGCTCCTCTGGCCATCTGCTCCCTGGATGGGGAGGACTAAGAGAGCTATCATCCTAACCAGAGAGGCCTTGGAATTGGGCCTGGCCCCCATGGGGCTTGGAGGACCCAGCCACTGACAGGTATCCCCTGAAACTGACGTGAGCTCAGAATCCAAGGATTCCTCTGTCTGATCCTTTGGTCATTGCTACCAGGCTAAAGTCTGTCATGAAACCACTTATTTTAAAAAGCAGAGGCCCAGTCAAATGAGCACTGCACCCCATGAGGAAAGCGTGACAGGGCTGATGGTGAGGATCAGAGCAGTTCTAAGGTGACTTGTTGGGGTAAGGATCAGGACTTTGTCCGTGGTGTAGCCAACGCCCCTCTTCCCTGATTCCTGTCCGATGTCACAGTTAAGTCAGTGAGGATGATGAAGTAGACACAATCTTCAGGACACTATTAGATAGGCTTTCTCAATAGGCCAAAAAAATGCTGCCCATACCCAGAGCTGGTTGTTGTGCTGAGGCCAGTCAGAGGATGCTTCCCCTGAGGTTTGCTACAACTAAGCAAACTTTATGTGACCCTCACCCTCTTACCACCTGGCAAGAGAAATTCAGTGCAGCAGGGGGACACCGACCCACCCAAGCCACTCCACTGCCGTTCCCTCTCTGAGCACAACCTGGGCAAATCACTGTCCCTTGGACTCCTGGGAGACCAGTGTCCTAAGTCCTGCTTTTTTTCTCTAAGTGGCAGGATCAGAAAACCTGTGAGCCTTAGTTTGTATTTTCACTTTATGAATGAGGAAACTGAAATGACCTTAATGGAGCAAGATATTTCTTTTTTTTTTTTTTTTTTTTGAGATGGAGTCTCACTCTGTCACCCAGGCTGGAGTGCAGTGGCACAATCTCAGCTCACTGCCAGCTCCACCCCCTGGGTTCATGCCATTCTCCTGCCTCAGGCTCCCAAGTAGCTGGGACTACAGCAGGCACCCACCACCACACCTGGCTCATTGTTTTGTATTTGTAGTAGAGACGGGGTTTTACCATGTTAGCCAGGATAGTCTCGATCTCCTGACCTCATGATCTGCCCACCTCGGCCTCCCAAAGTGCTGGGATTACAGGCATGAGCCACCATGCCTGGCCGCTGGAGCAAGTTATTTCTTACAAAGCTGCTGAAGATAAGATTATAAAAATTATAAAGCATTTTTCACACTCATATGAAACAAGGTTGACAAACTCACTTCACAGGTCACATGCCTGTACATCATTTATTATATTTGGGTCTGAAACTTCTCACATGTTTGGAAAGTTTTATGTGTCCTCATTGGGAAAATGGGTGTAATTCAGCATAAAACCTCTTATTATTGTCCTGCCTCATGGAACTGTTATATAGATCCCAGATCCATCCCATGCATTTGTTCCGTCTGAGGCACAGAGGCAGGCAAGCCACAGATTTTGCACGTGGTGACCTTGCCACTGTGCCACGATACAGCCCGCATCTTATAGCAATGCCTTTGTCTCAGGGCCTCTCCTGACAGTCTAGAGCCTTTCAGGCAGAAAGGTGCTTCAAATGGCTGTGATAAGAAATACTAAAAATTGTGTTTCTACTTTTATTGTATTATATTGGCTGTTCACGTATGTAGGAGTTAAAACAGGCCAAACTTGGAGAAATAAACTCATTCTGCCCACCATGCTTCCAGGCTGCATCTTGAGAATTAGCAGTAGAAGGGGAGAAGTTTCCATCATCTGCTTGGAGGGGAATGAGCTGGTGAGTCACAGACCCTGGTGCTGGCAAAGGGTTGAGCCTGCCACCATTAGAGAAGCATCTTTGTCGGGGGATTCCCTGGGGATAATTGAGAAGTAGGTCCCTAGGAAGGACTTCAGTTAATGTCTGTGGACACTTGGCACAAAAGGGTTAAGGAAAAAATCAATGTTGTTCTTTTGCTATTAGGACAAATCTTGGAAGTTTCCTAGAAACGGAGGATTGTTAGGTGATTAATTCATTCAAACTTAGAATGAAGGAAGGAATGAAATGGCGTCATTGGTAATGTACTCTTTTAGGTTAGTTTGATTGTTTTTTACATTTATAAGCCTGTTTGGGTACTCTGATTACTTGTTAGAAGAGTTGTAAGGTTAAATAATCCACATTATTACAGATTGTCTGACTTTTAAGACCAGACAAGAAGATTGAAGCTCTAAGTGCCTGAAAACCGTTTTCTACAGAGTAGAAAAAAAAAATGAGAATGAAATATAGACCTGGTAGGGCAAGCTTCCTGATGGAAATGCTGGGAAGAAATTAGTGTCTGGGGTGCAGGCTGGACTGTACCTTTGTTGCTTTATATTAGATTCTTTAATGCATCCAATATGCTTTCATTTAATGGACCTAGCCAATTTTTCAGGTTACTTATGGAGAAAGAATAATGTGACATTTCAAAATGAAAATCTTACCAAATGTGTTTAACAACCTTATAATCTTATAATCCTTTTTTTTTAAATGTTATAACCTTATAATCTTGTTTTGTTTTTATGGTAGGGGGTTGTGAGGGAAAAAAGTTTCACTTTACTACCCTTTGGGACCTCAGTGCATCATTATCAGATTTTTAAGAGGTTGATTTCTACTCTGCTGGTATTCAAAAATTGAATACATTCTTGGCAGGTAAACAAGTCTAATATTAGCAAAAGGTATGGATGTTAAGTTACTAAGGAGCTTGTCTATTTGAAAGAATTGTCCTATGAGTACTGGTCTGTATAGGACTACTCCCTTGAAATTATGGAATTAGAAATGTATTGGGCGTATTTTTAAGTTCATACAATATGTCAGAGATTGTGTTATCTGCTTTCCATGTTTTATTTAATTTTTAATACTCTGAATTAATGTTGTTTTCTCTATCAATAGACAGGAAGTGTTAAGACTCAGGTATAGTAACTTGCCGTCAACAGATTCTTCTCACACTGTGAATTTTAACACTAGTAGGAAATTATCTTTTTATTAAGATTTTCAAATGTACATATCTCTTATATATGAGATCTTTTTCTTTTAACATATACTGATTACTCAGTTCAAGATTTTCTGAAAGGGAAAAAAACCAAAAATCATGTAAGCATCCAGTAACCTGAAGAAGAGTGCTTACATTTCAACTTCTTTATCTATATTGTTCTCTATTAACCTCTTCATCCCAGAGCACACCCCCTGAGAGGTGCCCACAAGAAGAAAGACCTGTGTATATTTGATCCCTCTCTTCTATGCCTTAAGGTTAAGTTATACAGATGGGGACTAGGAAGCAACAAGAAAGATTTCCAAAACCAAACTTGTATTAACTTACCTTCTGTTGCTTAAAAACAAAAAGCTGGTAATTGGTATACTAACTCCAACTAGCTTAACAATAGGATATACATTTAAAAGTTAAGTGGCATTTTATAGAACATAACAATATACCTGGGTGTCCAAAGTGATTTGGAATCAGAGAACCAAAGACTTATTCTCTTCATCCATTCTTGGAGATTGGCCTTTGATGCATGGGCCAATCCCAATTTTCTCCTTCCAGTTTATGTGTTGTAGAATTACCACCATCTCTGATCCCAAGTTTATATCTCCCTAGATGAACAGTAAACCATATGGCTTGGGAAGGACCCTGGTCTAGGTGTGAACATAGAACCCAAATGGAGTGAGATCACTATTGGGCCAGAGGGCAGGGTCATATATTAATAGCTTCTTCCATGTAATCACTTGGAGAAAAGAACAGTTCTGAGAATATCAGTCAGGTTTCGGGGGAGATACCAAACACTTGGTTTCTTCAGCAGAGGGGATGGTAGGATAGTAGGTAGGAAATATGGGTCAGAAGCTGTAGAAGGAAAAATTCCAGAGCTGTATTCTATACCAAACTTACTCTGATTCAGACACTATTGTATTAACCCATTAAAAATGTCAGAAAATTAGAAACATTTCATTCATATTCTTGGTAGAAATTTAAAAGTGACACAAAGATATCCTTTACAGCTTCATCTTAGAATTCCTTATAGTACCAGGTAAACCAATCCCGCTCCACAAATCTCTAAGGCATCTTTGAAGGTGGCTGGAATGCTCCAGATCTGAACAGATATTGTGTTCATGAACCCAGGTTGGAGTGGTCAAAGAGGAAGTGCATCAGATAACTCCATATTCTCTCCCACAATTGTTTGGTCCTCATGCCATAGATGATGGGATTTAAGGTGGCGAGGGTGATCATGTACAGGGCAGCCAGCAGCACCTGGGTGTGCAAGGGCACTACATCCTGCCCCAGCCAGGCCGCATAGACGGATGCCATCCCAGGTAGATAGTACAAAGCCATTACCCCCACGTGGGAGCCACATGTGCTTAATGCTTTCAACTGAGCTGTCTTTGAGGAGAGACCAAATACTGCCCTGAGAATTAAGATATAGGAGGCAGCAATGAAGACCACATCAGAGCCCACCATAATAGAGGAACCAATCAGACTATAGAGACTGCTGGGCATGGGGTCAGCACATGCTAACCTGGCCAAAGCTATGTGCTCACAGTAGCAGTGGAGAACCACATTGGAGCCACAGAAAGGTAGATGACTCACCATCCAACTCAATGGAGTCATGAATGTGACAGCTCTAATGGTGATGGTCAGACTCATTCCCAGCATCACTTGAGGTGTGAGAATTCTCTTGTAGTGTAGAGGCTTGCAGATGGCTACATAGCGGTCAAAAGCCATGGTTAGCAGCAGCCCTGTCTCCACAGCTGTGGCTAAGTGGACAAAAAACATCTGCGTGAAACAAGCATTAAAGCTGATGGAGCTGTCTCCTGAGCAGAAGATGCTCACCATCTTGGGTACCACCAAGGAGGCCATAACAATGTCCACAGCAGCCAGAACACACAGAAAGCAACACATGGGCTCATGTGGAGTGGAATCCATCCAGATTGCAGTCACAATGAGGGTGTTTCCTAACAGGGCTATGATGTACATGGCACTCAGTGAGATAGCCAGCCAAAGTTGTGAAGATTGCAGTCCTGGGATACCCACAAGGAGAAAGGAAGCAGGGTTTCCATTGTGTGGTTGTAGGCTGGACCCAGCATCACAAGTGAGACTTTTTTCCCGTTAATGCACAAATGATGTATGAGAAGAATGCAATCCTGTAAGATTTGTTGACACGTGTGGTGCTGGGAAAACCTAGGGATATTCTCAGCTTGGTGGTAATCTCAGGATCAAAAATGTGGCATCTGACAAAATTATCCTGTGCCACTTTTATCGTCCTTAATATTCTTCCCTTACAAATTTATATTCATTGTTCGTGGATCAGCTCATGGCTTACCTCCTTTGGAAAGCCTTTTCTGCTTTCTTCCTTCCCCAGTCCATACCCTTTCATCTGAGCTTTCATGCAGTCTCCCATCATGACCTCAAAGAGACTAAATTGATCATTGTAATGCTCTCCCTAGACTTTATTGTATGCATTTAGGTGTATGTCTCTTGTTTATGATCTTATACAAAGGGTGTAATCCATAACTGAGGTCACAAGTCTATTAAAATAAGTCTATTAATATATATTTATTATGGTAAAGTTTCCACGGAATGAAGGATAAACAGAGAAATGAATCTTTCATCTCTGTATGCTCAGTTACTCATTGTTGTATGAACAAAAGCTTCCTGAGGTCAAACATATCATATTTTTTATCCTTGGCGCAGTGCCTATAAAAAAATATGAAAGAAGTATCCTTGTGGTGAAAGAAATACATGAATGACTTGGGAAAAATAAGATCATTAGAGAACAACAAAATCACCTTCCATAGGAGATAATAAAGTACCTGGAAATATTTATAATCCTTACCTTCTCTAAACTTTGCCCTGAATATCCTATTTACTTAGGTTCAATTAACAGATTAAATTAGTACAAACAAAACCTTGGGACTACCTTATAGATGAACTTTCCCCAATAAGCTTTTATGATTTTTCAGTGCAGCTAACTCTTTTTTCATGATAAACTACCAAGTCATTCCAGGCAACAAGGAAGCTTTATCCTTTAGAAAGTTAAGCACTTTATTATGAACATAGTATGTGACAGTACTATGTTAAAAAGCGTAGTATTCATAATGTGAGTGTATTCCTCCATTTTTAAAATAGATCAAACATCCATTCCATACAACACAGTTTATATGACTTAAATGAGATTAAATATTCTAGCCAAGATCATGTAGTGTGTGATATGTTTGGGGTTTAAGCTGTAACTCCCAGGTGTCCATCCAGCCCAACGTGGATAGTGAAGAAGACAACTGTGGATAAAACAAGGTTAGGGGTTTCACTTGGCCAGGTTTGATGAGACAAAGATAGCTACTGCTATGCACAGCCTGCAGCTGAGGTACACCACTTGTTGATCTCTGTTTATTGCTGCATTCACCATCCTTTGCCTCTGTCAGGTGTTACCATATCATACAATGTGTAATAATCTGGCTGGAGAACCTAAAATAGAAGTAGTCAGCCTAAACTACCATTACAGTCCTATGTGGTAGCCCTTTAGTTACTTTCTCCATAGGATGATTGGTTTCCATGATTTCATATGGTGTTTGGTCATGGACACATTTTCCCAGCCATGTGAGAATATTCTTTGCAAGGGTTGCTGCTGCTTCTGGTGGTAACATTCAGCTTTGGGAGACAGTGGCTGATCTTCTTCATGGAACCCCTAGGTTTTTTTCTTCAGAATACAGCCTACAAATCCTGCATAGTTTCATGTACCACACTCAAAATGTGGTACTGTTCCTACATCATCAAGAGGCAAAAAGCACTGGTTCTAGATTCATACCTCTAGACTTAAAAATCCACTCTGTCACTTGCTAGCCACTTTGCCTTAGTCAAATTATGTAAACACACCAAGCCCCAGTTTCTTCATCCATAAAATGGGGGTAACAGTACTTACATCATAAAGATATTTTGAGACTTAAGTGATAAGCTTTGTAAAAGTGCTCAGCGTGATGCTTGGTGCTTTGGTGCTCAATAAAATGTAGCTAATATAAAATGAAACTGTTTTCCCTGCATAAATCCCATACTTTTAGATTGCTCCAAGTAGCATCCTTAAATGAGAGTGTGTGACTTGAAGACCACTATTAAAAAGTAAAAGCCACTCAACCCGCATTGCCTGAAGCTTTTCTCCTGTCCTCCCATAATTCACCGCTGAAGATGTCTCACCCACAGGCTATACACAGCAAGATTCTTCTAATTGGACTATGATGAGGAGCTCACTGTCTGTCCCATTATAGATCAGGTCTCAAGGTTAGAATTTTTTTTGTTTGCTAGTTTGCTAATTTTTTTTTCTTTCTTCATCACACCTGTGACAACATCTTCCTTACTTTTGCCTACAACCCCTCTTTAATAAGGAAGCCTAAGAATGGCTCCACTTCTGCTGTCATATAACAAGTCTTTCCAAACTGAATTCAGATTAAGGATGGAGCAGAGGCAGGTATGACAAATATTTCTTTTTCAGTCTAAATTGCTACTTCAACTCTTTTTCCTATTGCCATTAGATCATTTTGCTTCCAGAGAAATGGACATGTAGGTTGGTCACAGACCTGAACTCTGGATGCCAAGAATGGACTAGAATATGTTAAGGACATGCGATCTCTTTTCTCAAACCCTCATGGTTCTAATTTATATATCTCAAGGCCTCAGCCTAGTAGTTCACCACATCAATTGCGTGATTTGTGTTGACGTAACAGTAGTCCTATATAGCCCAAGAACTGTCTTAGGTGTTCAGGCACTCTTAAATGATGTGTGCTTATTTGCCAAACCTCAAGACTAGCTTGCTTTATCTATTACTTCCTGTGCCTCTCCTGAATAAAGGGTTTCCATAGTAGGAAGCTGCCATTGTATACTGTCTCTAGTTTCCCCTTTTTATACAAGCTACCCTTGTATACTGTCTCTAGTTTCCCCTTTTTAAGTTCTCATCAGGGGCATCAGTTTTGCCGGAGTGATGAGGTAGATCAGATTAATGGAATTCTATGCTCAGAATCCCATCTACTGCAGTAGACATTTTCCCTGTTAGCCGAGCACTAGAGGAACGTTTACCAGGTTCTCAATCCTAACCAAAAGACATATGTTTGCCCCTTCAATTAACCTTCTAGAAAGCCTAGCACTGATTGACTCCACACCCAGGTGCCAACAATAGCTGTGATGGGAGTCCTCCGTTGTTTTCTAAAAAGCCAAATTTCTGGGACATGATTACACTCTGTGGTCTGTATAAAAGAAAGAAACCTACAACAAGAAGAAAATCCCTGAGTTTAAGAAATGCTATTTCATGGAACAGATTGAATACAGTAGTGAGCTCCACATCACAGTCAGTTTATAGGGGCTTACTGTAAACTGCTGGGACACTGGGTGAGACATCTTAAGTGATGGGTCACAAGAAGATTCGGGAAAGCTTTTGAAGTAGAATGGTAGTAAAGAGTGAAAGAAAATTTAGGATATGCTTGAAACTACCGCATGTGTTCTGGATGCCACAAACTCAGGCTTATGCATTATTGCATAAAGGGCTGCAGAAAGCTTGGGGATCCAAACAGCCTCTTCCCCACTCACCTTTGATGCAGGATATTCCTCCCCTGGCTGCCCTGTGTAAATTCACCTTTCTTCAGGAGGCAGCCTCAGCTGATGCTTGCCTCAATCCTCCAGCCCTGGAAACTAACTGGGCATACCTTTCATGCCCTCGAGAGTGTTTTTTTTTGTTTTTTTTTTTTCATTTTTCATTTACTTTTCTTCTTAATTAGCACTGTTGGAGATTTAATTGTTGGTAATCTTTTCAAAGAAAAGGATATTTGATTTTGTTGGCTGTTTCTTTTTAAAATGTTTATTTTACTCAATGTATTGATACTGAAAATTTCTTGGCGAAGATCAAGTGTCATCTCCATTAAGGATCTGTTGCCAGTCCAGTGACTCTTTTTCTTTCTGTTTTACCAAAACATCTCACACAACTGCCTGTTCCTTAATTTTTTGGTTTTCTTTTTGAACCATTATGGACATACTGGAATATGCACAAATCTCAAGTGTTCAGTTAGATGAGTAATTACAATGTGAACACATGAACACACCTATGTAGAAATAAACCAAGATATACATACTGTTGCTCAAGGCTGGTAAGGCATACTATTTTCAGAACGCTGTGTCCAAGCTCTCCTAAGACATTTTTCTAGCCCTGCACCTGCCTTTGTTTTTAACCCTGTGGAAACATTCACATGCAGATCCAGAGGCCCAGTCACTGAAACGTAGCTTTAAAAAGTTCGACCGGGCTTGGTGGCTCAGCCTGTAATCCTAGCACTTTGGGAGGCCGAGGTGGGAGGATTGTTTGAGCCTGGACAATATGGCAAAACCACGTCTCTACAAAAAATACAAAAAATTAGCTGGGCCTGGTGGCAAGCACCTGTAGTCCCAGCTACTCAGGAGGCTGAGGCACGAGAATCACTTGAATCTGGAAGGTGGAGGTTGCAGTAAGCCGAGATCATGCCACTGCACTCCAACCTGGATGACAGAATGGAGACGCCATCTCAAATAAAAATAAAAAATAAATAAATACAAAAATAAAAAGTCTCTTAATGTCAATAACTCATGATTCACAAAGCACAAGACCTGTGAGGATTTTTCATTTCTATTAAAAGAGAGGGAAGTACATAATTCAAGTTGAAATTGTCTTACAGGTAAAAGAACTAATGCGTAACTCATTTGAATAGAGCCTTTCCCTTTATGACAACCCTGTGCCTCTTCCTGAGTACCTCCACTGTCCCACCAAGCATACTCACAGTCACCCCTATTGCTTGGATCTTTTCTTATAACTTCTCTTGGTCCCTGAAAACTGTTACTCCACCAACTCAAAATTGGACTTACCTTTCCTCTCTCTGCTTTGAATCAAAGTAATCATATTTCCATTCCCTCTCCACCTCCCTCATCCAGACATCATTTCCATAAGGTCTTGGTATCAGCAGATATACCACCAGACCTAGACAGCCCTATATGGGAGGCATGAGGGCTTGTAACTTTCATTCTGGGGTGACCCAGGCTTGACGTCAGGTCATCAGCCCAACATTCGATCTCTATCAGCCCAACACCTGATTCCCAGGTCAGTTACCTACATCCTTGGAGTTTTCTCTGTTCAAATTTCCCTGATGGGTTGATGCCCGGTAGTCCACATTTCTTTTACTCAAAACAAGAGGGTTTGTACGAGAGGGTTTGTTCAACAGGAGCCGGAAAAAATGACACAAAATCAATAAACAGTGGAAAGTCATGGGGAGGAGTATTTTCTTTTCCAAAGAATTCCCACTGGGAGCCCTCTTTTCCTTCTGGATACTCTATCATCCTGCCTTGTCCCTGGACACCCACCTTACTTTGGCCTCTGCCCAGCAGCCAAACACTGCACCTCCTCCAGAGACTAGTTTTTCTTTGTGTTCTGGCACTTGGGGCTTTCCAGATTGCAGGAAGAGACAGAGGCTTAGTGGCTGGAGAGTCCTTGTTTCTTCAAGTCCTCAGAGGATACCTAAAAGACCAAGAGTGTAGAGTACAAACTGAAAGAAAAAGGAAGATCAAATATTGGTAGGATTTGTGAAAGGTTACTATGTGCCAGGCATCCTAATAAATGCTTTTCAAAAATTATCTTAGTCAGTTTTCAGAACCTCCTGAAGTAACTGTCATCATCTCATTGACATCTTATAGATGAAGCCGAGGTTCATAAAGGTCACAAAGTTAGTAAGCGAGAGAGTTAAGATCTAAATTCTGATAACTATAAGTCACTTTATTTTATTGTAGAACTGTTCACACTAATAGTGTACTTAATATCTTAAAGTCCAGTTCACTCTTCCTCGTTCTGCCTGGGTTCTCAAGGTAGGCTTTGCTAGTTAAATGTCTCCCATGACACTACTGTAATGGCCTGTTGAGTGCAGAAGGGAAATAGGATGTTAAGGAGAGCAAGAAAGATGAGCTTTTCAAATTGGAGATAGGAAATGTGCCTGAGCACAAAGGCATGAGAAGGGAAATGTTCTCCAAATAGATAATAAACCAGAGGTGGTAGAGTCAGGGGACTTCAAAAGGAATGAAAATACAAGAGCCTAGAGGGGTGCATGGGGCTATGTTTTCAAGGTCATGACTTCTGCCTGGGCATCATCTTTGGGAAGAAGTAAACTTGAGAGAAAGAAGTCAACAGGCAGAAGATATAAAGTTGATTGTATTTTTAATGGCAAACATATAAATATTTGGAAATACAAAAAATCAGGGGACAATGCTGCATATTCCCAGCTCTCCCAATCCTCAATGGAGGTATTTATGAAGAGAATGATGAGAGGCCATTTGTTGTCTTATTTTGAGGGGTGATGAGAAAGGAGTGGGAATAGGCTTTGTGCCTTCTTCAGCCTAAACTAGCACATTCTTAAAGACCAGGTGGACTTCAGTTTAACTTAACATCTGATAGAAGACCCATTCTTCAAGCGTGCAAAACGACTAGTCCTCCCAACACCTGCTTAGTATCTTAAACTCCAAAACCTGATTCCCTGTAGAGTCATTCAGTGAGCAGGCCATAACATAAACATCAGCAAGCATATTGAACATTGATAAGTGAACAATCAAATGCAGAAGACAATTGAGATATGATTTCAGTAACCCCAGCATGAGATGAGTCAGCTAAACTGTGATACTCTTTGCTAAGATTCAACCTGTTCCTACTGAAGCATTCAGAGCAGTATTAGATCCTCACAAACAGATGGTGGCCTTAAACTCACGCTTTCATTCCCAGTCCCATGGGGGAAGACTTCCAAATAGAAATATTCCAAAAATGACAGAGACCAAAGATAACAGAATAATGACATGAGAAGGTATTCTATATGGAAGCAAGAGCTTTCAACATCTTTGATTGTGCCTCCTTTATCATTATTTGCTTATAGTCCTTGCCATTCAACCTTTATAACCTACATCATATAGAAGAATGCTTAGGATGACATAAAACCAATTATTGAACAAAGTTGTCATAGCCTATAAGAGAACAGAAAAAGCAGACAAAAATAGGCAAGAGTTGTATATCTCAAAAATTGAGCAGAAATGTTTGATTTTGTGTCCAGCTAAAGTTGCCTTCTTGTGTTCAAGATAATATGGCTAAAGAAACCTAAGAAATATTGACATAGGTCTTCAAACTTCAGAAAACAGTTCAGTTCCTTCATCTCTCCCTTTTCAAATCTCCACACTGTACTCCAACACAATAGAGGCATTTAAAAATACATGACGATCTATCCTCAGGAACACACATGTCATCTAAGTCTATTAACTTGGCTATTTACATTAGTTGATGCAGAATCTTGAGGTCCTGAAAGTCCCCCGCCCCAAATATTACTAAGACTCCCCAGGAGGTACCTGTAGTAGTTATCACAAATGAAATCCAGTGTTCCATTTCTAGCATTTGTGCCCCAGTGTAACCCCCTCTTCCTGAGTGGTGCTGGACCTAATGGTTTACTTCTAATGAATAGAATTCTGCAAAAGCTATGAGATTTCACTGTCCAAATTAATTATAAATACACAGTGCTTTCCATGTTACCCTATTTTACTGCCTTTCTCACCCTTTAAGAGGTAACACAGTATTGATGGTTAGTGTTGATGATTGAACTTGGCAAACAGTGTGCAAAAAAGAAAAACTAAAGACTAATCTTATAAGAACTGACCCAAAAATACTAAATAAAATATTAGCAAATATTGGAGTGTTTTAGAATAGGGACTTCTCAAATGTTAATATGTTGTATAGTTTTTACATCAGTGTTGTAGGCATCAGGGATATGTTAGGCTCCAGAGTGAAGCCAAGAAAGAGAATTTAGATGCTGAAGTTCTAGCTGATAAAGTAACATATACGTCTGAATTCAGTAACTCTAATGACTCCAACCTGTTTGGATCTATTTTGTAGTCTTTTTTTATAATGGAAATTTGCACTTAAAATGGACTAGGACAGACATTAGACAGCTGAAGAAAGTATAGCATAAAAGGAAGAGATGATATAGTTGACAAGTGGCTGGATTTTGGGGTATAGTGGAAATCTTTGACTGCCTGAAGACATTATAATCTCAGAAGTTATCCTGAAGGGAACTAGGGATTAAGTCTACAATTCACTAGGCCAAAGCTTTGTTCATATTTGCCACCTCGGCATAAAGGCAAGTGTCAGGCTTGTGTGTGTATGTGTGTTTGTGTGTGCATACATGCATGCGTCCAAGTATTGATACACAAGTCCCATTTCAATCACACAGCCCTTTTTGCTTGAGCTAATTTTCACTAGGAAGAACCCTGTCATATTTTCCAAGGGAATAAATTCATTTTGGGCCATCAAGAGCCAGCCATAATACCACCTAATGGAAAAATCTACAAGATTCTGGTTATTTCTTCACAAAAGTATCTCTTTATTACAGAAAATGCAGCAGAATCGTTCAAACAGCAGAATATCCTTAGAGATGGATGAGCTTAATGAGTCTCTTGAGATTGAGGTTCAGGTCAAGACACATCAATTACTTAAGGTCTTTGGCCTCCTGCCAGGAGAATCTATCACTTCCGGCTCTCTATGTGTGTCCTTCTCTACAGTTTCCATTGCTAAAAAGCTAATCAATAAATACAAGCACATTTTAAGCAAGCTTTAAATGTATTTTCCAAATTTGTCTCTGTTATTTTAGTTCTGTTATTTTATGCCTGGATCTTTTAAAAATCAAAATTGAGAAGGTGAATATATTTTTATGTTGGCTTATATTGGTTCTTATTGACTTTTGTTTATTTTTTGGTCCTCATTATATTTTTAAATTATGTTTAATTTTATTCTACCTGTTTCATAATTTCTTAACAAACAGGAACTATGATAAGAAGCATGGGAGCAACAATGGGAGAGTCCATTCTATCATCAGGAAAAGTCTGACCATTTATTCCCTTTACCCATTGTAAGGTATATGGATGTGTTTTGGTCAAGGAATAAGCCAAGGCAGATATCCAGGCCTGCATGATTCAGCGAGTTTGTTGGACAGGTGCACACTTCTACTTGTTATATAGATTGTTTGTGTAACTTCATACTTGACTCTGAGCCACTACTGTCTGTAAAAGGTATAATCGCCCTGCTAACACTGTACAGGGGCTTTTGGGGCTTGGCTTAACTCAACATGGTGCTGGGGCCCAGAGAAAGACAGGCAAAGCTGTCCATCTTGCAGATGGACAGAGGGGCCCCACAACATGGCTCACGCTGGTGCCCAGAGAAAGAGGTAAGCTGCTGACCCTGAAGGCAAGGGAGAGCCAGCCATGCAGCTGCAGGCATGGGGGTGGCAGGAGCCACAGAGCCAGAGCAGACAGTTGAGTTAAGGTGGACAGTGTGAGAAAGTTGTTAATAAGAACTGCTGCTGAATGAAATCATCTTTCACCTGCCTACGGACCGCCGAGTGTTCTGTTCATCCATCCATTCCCCTCAGACTTCAGCATGGGCTGGACCCAAACCCTGGGATCTGACACCCATCTCAAGTCCTCTCAGAAGACTAATCAGATATGACTTTCCCCAGTTGTAAACTGTGTTGCTCCACACAGATCCCCCTTGAAGCACTCATTACCTCATAAGCTGGGAGTGTCAGCTGCTGATAGTTCACACCTACATTTCTTTCCAGGAATTATCTTCAGCCAAAGGGAGCTATATTACCCTAAATTAGCCACCCTCCATTTGCAATGATTGTATTTAATGACTAGTTGATGGTGAGTTTAAAGGCCTGACTCCCTTGCCTAACTCAGGACAAGTTTCTCGTAAATCAGCTGGGAAGTCTGATGAAACTGCGTTGTAATTCACCTTCTCCCTCTGCAAAATTCTGCCTCCTTTGCACCTATTGAGACATTGTTTCTGAGCTTACTTTCTGATAAACTTTCAGCATGGAAAAGTCTCAAAGTCAGTTTCTAAGGAACCCAACTTAAGACAGTTGATAGCAGGAATGGTCCCAGAAAATGGACTCTCAAGTGTGATTATAAGTTGACAGGCTGGAAATGAGGACCCAGAAGACTGTTTTCTAAGTTGTCCTGAACACAATTACGGCAGGAGAGTCCTTACCATGCTAAACCATATGCTTCCCTTTTCTTCTTCTTTTACTAGTTTAAAAGATAGTTTTTGATAGAGAGGAAAAATTCACTGAAAGTTAACTAATATTGGTTATGTGTCTTTATTCTGAGTTGGTTCTAGATCTGATCTAGAATCTAGGGAGTGATGTATATTTCACAATGTACAGAGTTCATTATTTTACTGTCAAGTTTAAGATTCTAGCCCATGTCTGGCAATTTCAACTTTTTTTTTTCTTGTGAACCCTGATGTTAAATGTTGGAAGGTGAATTATGATACCATAGTTACAGGTGGACACACTCAGGAGTCTCCCAATTTAAAAAATCAACACCAGCTCTCAGCTGCCACTTTGCTTCTGGTTTAGTGGGTTCAGGAGACTCCGTGGCTCCAGCTAATCCAGGCTTCAAGAACTCTGACCAATGGCGCTCTCTCACCTTCTACTTAAGTTAAACTTCAACTGTCTGTAGGCTCTGTAAGCCACTGACTGAAATGAGGTGGGTGGGGTCTGAGTAGTTTGGGTAGAGACTGGGAGACTTCTTAGGTTTTTCCTTTCTGTCTGTGTCTTTCTTTCAGCTTTTTCTGTTTCTGCTTCCTTTAGGAGATAAGAAATTCCCTGCTGATTGTCTGTGAGAGAGACAAAATGAATAAGGGACCTAGGTTTAGTCCCGTTTCCTTCCATGTCTCTCATAATCCCACGACTTGCCCAGGAAGTGAGACTGGAACAAGCTCAACATTCCTCACTTTCACTAATGAAACAGTGAAAATCGGCACTGAACTGAGATGCTATGGGCTGGTGAAATACTAGAAAATACTTTTTAGTTCTGGTAAAGCTCATCCTTTCTCTCACCACTTTCTTCCTGTGGTTATTGTGGGGCCATTGGAATAACCCCAGACTGGGAACAGTTTCTAAAGAAGGGCCTCACTAAGAAGCTGGGATGGGAACATTAACCCTGCTTTCACTAGGAAGGCTATTTCTAATTCGTAGGCTTAACGTCCCTTACAACAGAAGGCTAGAAGAAAGACCTTCTCAGCTGGGCGCAGTGGCTCACGCCTGTAATCCCAGCACTTTGAGAGGCCAAGGCAGGCGGATCACCTGAGGTCAGGAATTCGAGGCCAGCCTAACCAACATGGAGAAAACCCATCTCGGCTAAAAATACAAAATTAGCCGGCCATGGTGGTGCATGCCTGTAATCCCAGCTACTCAGGAGGCTGAGGCAGGAGAATTGCTTGAACCTGGGAGGAGGAGGTTGCAGTGAGCAGAGATTGCGCCATTGCACTCCAGCCTGGGCAACAAGAGTGAAACTGTTTGTTTTTTTAAAAAAAACAAAACCTCTGGTTGGCTCAAGCTTCACTTATGACTCAGGCACAAACTGGCCTTACCATTATTGATAGGGAAGGTTGTGAGCTACTTTCCAACCAACTCAAAATATTCCCCATCAGAAGGAACTTGCTTATACATACATACCCCATCCTCTTGATGCCTTTACTTATTTTATAGCTTTCTTTTCTGAAGCCATTCACATATTCTCTCAGGAAGGACTAAATGTTATTTCACTTTCTAGGATGCTTGCCTTGGCTAAGGCTTTTTTCCCTAACAAAGCCTTTTTTCAGAACATGAGAGTTCCATTATTCTGACTTAAGTTTTCTTCTCTCCCTTCTCTCTCAATTGACCTTTCTGGTGGATTAAGACTTAGAAGACCGTTTGGTATTCATTTAGGTTGATTCCCCTTGTCTTGATGGAAATTGGGAGACCACAAGGCTAAGGAGTGACTTACTGGGAAATGGACATATCCCTAGTGTGCTCATAGCCACTGTTCATTGCTTCCTCTTTGCCATTCAAGCTTACAAATCCAGTCCGGGCATGGTGGCTCACGCGTTTAATCCCAGCACTTTGGGAGGCCAAGGCGGGTAGATCACGATGTCAAGAGATCGAGACCATCCTGGCCAACATGGTGAAACCTCATCTCCACTAAAAATACAAAAAATTTAGCTGGGCATGGTGGTACATGTCTGTAGTCCCAGCTACTCAGGAGGCTGAAGCAAGAGAATCCCTTGAACCTGGGAGGCAGAGGTTGCAGTGAGCCAAGATTGCACCGCTGCACTTCAGCCTGGCAGCAGAGCAAGACTCCATCTCAAAAAAAAAAAAAAAAAAAAAAAGCCAGGTCTGGTAGTGGGAGCTTGTAATCCCAGCTACTCAGGATACTGAGGCAGGAGAATCACTTGAATCTAGGAGCAAAGGTTGCAGTGAGCCGAGATCGTGCCATTGCACTCCAGCCTGGGTGACGAGCAAAACTGTCGCAAAACAAAACGAAGTTTACAACTCATTTCATAGAAGTATACATGGTTCCTCTTACTACATACTTTCTTGGGTTCCTAGGTGTTTTCAAGAAAGGGTTCCTAGATGTTTTAGTCCTTGAGATTACTCTTTCTTAGTTGTTTGTTCAGGATCCCTCATGACCCCAAAATTCTAGACTAGAATTGATCATCACACTGTTATCTTGCTTTTCTTATGGGACCCTAGACCCACAAGTTCTTTTCCATACTTCATGTAGAACCTACAGATTTCTTGACCTTGCTTTCTAATAGGGATCTCTGCTTTGATGTTCCTCAGCCTACAGTTTGAGGGGTCTCCACTTAACTTCAATGTTCTCTGCTCTAAGCAACAATACTTCTGAAATGTACATGGCTAGGGGATGGAATTGGACCAGTAAATGGGATGGTGATGCTGATCCTAAAAGTTATCTTCCTTCCTTCAATCTCCAAGACATTTCTGCCCTCAGAATGGAAGAACCCTGATAGAGGCAGAAGTCATGAAGTACATTGAGACCCTTGTTGACGGGTAAAACCTAAGTGTACACAGCTATATAGGGTAGAATGACAGACACTAGAGACCCAGAAGGGTGGGGAAAAGATGGATGATAAATTAATGGTAAAAATGTATGTCATTCAGGTGATGACCACTAAAGACCCAGACCTCACCACTATCCATGTAACAAAACTATAACCCTTAAACTTGTTTAAAAAAATCTAAGTGCCCTTCCTGTAAAGGACTCATAGTTGCCTTTGCTTTAAAGGGCTTTCAAAGCATTTTCCTAGGGGTTGCATGAATAGCTACTTCTGCCTGACTGAGGGCAGAGCTATGCCTTTAATTCAGGAGCTCACAGATGCCTTTCATCACATACTGAGACTGTCAAACCAGCAAAGCTAGCCATCGTCACCTGTGGCTGCCTTTCTTTTGAAGAGCTTATCTTGATTCAGGGTAAAATAAAGACTCCTGTGTTTCAGATTGTGATGGCTCATGATAGGAAACATAATCCAAAAATATCCTTATAAACTTCTACAGAGCCTTTAACTTAGATGAGGATGTGTTCATACACCAGGCCAACCACCCACTAACAGTGCTGTCTAGTGTGGTGATGGGTAGTAATGACCACTCCTTGGCAGAAGGTGATAAAAGACCTTGCTATAGGGTACTGTAGGTGTCTGGCCTCAAGGGATGCCCTTCAAGGAATGCAGCAGTGCCCTCGGAGTAAGAAAATACTGCCCAACCTAACATGCACTTTCAGTAGCTGCAGTCCAAATATAACAGTGACCAGGGGTCTCTCTGGTACCCTTTTATAAAGGCACTAATTCCATTTACAAGAATTCTACCAATTACCTCCTGAAGGCCCTAACACTTACCTGGTCTCAACTTATGAATCTTGAGAGTGTACACACATTCAAACCATAGCAGCATATAAAAAGCATAAGCTTAACAAACACTACCTAATAAATCACATGAATTGTTAGTGTCTCAGTTTTTTCACCCCACTTAAAAGGCAAAGTTCCAAGTTGGATTAAACAAGACCCCATACATATGACATCTATAAACTCAAAGAATTGTAAAAAATCATACGGGTGGGAAAAAGGAGTCACTTTTACGTCAGATAAAGCAGACATTAAATGAACAATAAAGGGAATTACATAATGATAAAGGGTTCCATTCTACAAGACTTAACTATCATAAGTATGTATGCACCCAACATTGCAGCACCCAGATCCATAAAACAAGTACTTCTAGATCTGAGAAGACTTTGCCACTCAATAGTGAGGGACTTTAACACCCCACTGGCAGTGTTAGGTCAAGGCAGAAAACAAATCCTGGACTTAAATTTGACATTTGACAATTTGACCTAGTAGACATTTACAGAATACTCCGCTCATCAACCACAAAACATACATTCATCTCATCAGCAAAGGGGGAAATAATCTAAGATCAACAACATGCTCAGCCATAAAGCAAGTCTTAATTCAGAAAATATCAACTATACACTCTAGGACTACAATGGAATAAAAATAGAAATTGATGCCAAGATCTCTTCAACACAATTACATGGAAGTTAGACAACTGGCTTCTGAAATAACTTTTAGGTAAACAAAAATTATGGTAGAAATTACTTGAAATAAGCAAATGCAATATGCAAGTCTCTGGGATGCAAAAACAGTTGAAAGTTATGGTATTTAATGCCTACAATAAATCTAGAAAGATTTCAGACTAATCATCTAACATCACATCTACAACTAGAAAAACAGGAACAAACTAAATCCCAAAGCTAGCAAAAAAAATAAATAACTAAAATCAGCTGAATGAAATTGAGACACAAAAATCCATACGAAGAATCGACCACGAGTTGGCTTTTGAACGGATAAACAAGATATCTAGACTGCTCATTAGAGTAACAAAGGAACAAAAAGATTCAAGTAAGTGCAATCAGGTGAGAGGTGACATTACAACTGATCCCACAGAAATACAAAATATTATCAGACTATAATGAACACCTCCATGCATACAAACTAGAAAAACTTAGAAGAAACATAAGTTTTTGGGAACACAACCTCCCAAGATTGAATCAGAAATTAAAACCCTAAAAAGACAAATATTTAGGTCTATTACTGATTCACTTTTAGGACTATCAAAAACCCTGGACCAGATGGATTCACAGACAAATTCTACCAGGCATATAAAGAGCTAGTACCAATTTTACTGAAGCTACCTCAGGATATTGAGGAGGGACTTGCCTCCTAACTCATTCTATGAAGACAACATTACCCTAACACCAAAGCCTGGCAAAGACAACAAAACTACCAGTCAATATCCCTGAGAATGGACACAAAAATCCTCAAAATACTAGCAGGCCAAATCCAACAGCACATAAAGTCAATTCATCATAATCATATACTTTATTCCAGGGATACAAGGCTGGTACAATATAGCAAATCAATAAAAGTGATTCATCACAAACAGAACTTAAACAACCTATGTGATCATTGCAATAGACATAGAAAATACTTTTGATAAAATTCAACATTGCTTTGTAACAAACCCTCAACAAATTAGGCATTGAAGGAACATACTTCAAAATGAGCCATCTATGACAAACCCACAGGTGAAAAGGACACAAGCACACACTGAAAGGACAAAAGCTGGAAGCATTCCCCTTGATCTAGAACAGGGCAAGTGTATTAGTTCCACATGGCTAGGGAGGCCTCACAATCACGGTGGAAGGTGAAAGTCATGTCTCACATGGCAATAGATGAGAGTTTGTGCAGGGAAACTCCTTTTGAAAATCATTAGATCTCATGAGACTTCCTCACTGTCATAACAGCATGGGAAAGACCTGCCACCATTATTCAGTTACCCCCACCAGGTTCCTCCCATAACACATGGGAATTCAAGATGAGATTTGGGTGGGGAGACAGCCAAACCATATCAGCAAGGATGCCCATTCTCACCACTCCTATTCAACGTAGTACTGGGAGTTCTTGCCAGAGCAACTGAACAAGAGAAGGGCATCCAAATAGGAAAAGTAAAATTGTCTGATATAATCATGGACCTAGAAGACCTAAAGACTGTCAAAAGCCTCCTCGAACTGAAATAATTTCAGCAAAGTTCCACATAGAAAACCAATGTACAAAAATCAGTAGCACTTCTTATACACCAATAACATTCAAACTGAGAGCCAAATCAAGAAGGCAATCCCACTTACAATAGACACACACACACCCCTAGGAATACATCTAACCAGGGAGGTGAAAGATCTCCACAAGGAGACTAAAACACTGCTGAAATCAGATGACATTAATGAGAAAATATACATGCTTTTGGCCTGGCAGAATCAATATCGCTAAAATGGTCATACTATCTAAGGTAGTCTGTAGATTCAATGCTACTTCAAACTAATGTCATTTTTCAAAGAACTAGAAGCTATTCTAAAACTCATAGAACCAAAAAACTTGAATGGCCAAAGCAATTCTAAGCAAAAAAAGCCAGAGGCATAACATTGCCCAACTTCAAACTATACTGTAAGGCTACAGTAACCAAAACATCATACACTGCTACAAAAACATTTAGCCCAACAGCCCGGAACAGAGAACACAGAAATAAAGCCACATACTGACAGTCATCTGATTGTTGACAAAGTTGACAAAGATAAGCAATGGGGTAAAGACTCCCTATTCAATGGATGGCTCTGGAATAGCTGGCTAACCATATGCAGAAGAATGAAACTGGACCCCTACCTTTCCCCGTATACAAAAATAAACTTAAGATGGATTTAAAGATTTAAATGCAAGACCTCAAACTATAAGAATCCTAAAAAAAATCTGGGAAAGATCATTCTGGACATTGGCCTTGGGAAATAATTTATGACTAAGTCCCCAAAATCATTTGCAATAGAAACAAAAATAAACAAGTGAGACCTAACTAATAGAGCTTCTGCACAGCAAAAGAAACTATCAGAATAAACAGACCTACAGAACTGGAGAAAATATTTGCAAACTATGCATCTGACAAGGGCTAATACCCAGAATCTACAAGGAACTTAAACCACTTAACAAGCAAAAAAAAACCATTAAAGTGACACCATGAATGTTTCTCAAAAGACATACAAGCAGCCAGTAGATAAATGCTCAATATTACTAATCAGAGAAATGCAACTCAACCACAATGAGTCACCATCTCACACCAGTCAGAATGGTGATTATTAAATCAGATGCTGATAAGGCTGTGGAGAAAAGGAAATGCTTACCAACACTTGGTAGGAATACAAATTAATTCAGCCACTGTAGAAAGCAATTTGGACATTCTCAAAGAACTTAGAACTACCATTTGACTGGATATATACCCAAAGAAAAATCATTCTGCCAAAACACATGCACCTCTATGTTCATTGCAGTGCCATTCACAATGGCAAAGACATGAAATCGATCTAGGCTCCCATAAAAGGTAGATTTGATTGGGGAGGGGAATGGGAGATGTAGTACATATGTAGTACACCATGGAATACTATGCAGCCATAAAAAAGAGTAAACTCATGACCCTTGGAGCAACATAGAGCTTGAGGCCATTTATCCTAAATGAATTAACACAGGAATAATAAAACTAAATACCACATGTTATAAGTGGGAGGTAAACATTGGGTACTCATGGACATAAAGATGGCAACCGTAGACTCTGGAGTATACAATGAGAGAGAGGGCAAGGGTTAAATTATTGGGTACTATGCTCATTACTTTGGTAATGGGGATCATTTGTATCCCAAACCTCAGCATTACACAATACAATCATATAAAAACCTGCATGCATACCCTGAACCTAAAATAAGCTAATTTTAAAACTTCTCTCTTTTCCACCAAGTAAGTGATCCTTGCTGATAAAAACATGTTACTGTGCCTACAAAAAGACCATAAGTGGTTGGGGGGGGTTGGTGGATTTTGGGGCTGGGGTTCAGGGGTTAATCCAGAGAAAGGACATGGAAAACAAGAAGGGTTTTCCAGATTAAAAAAGATTCTTTAGATAAAACCAATAAAATGTTTGTACACACAGAACCACAAGGAATTGGCAAGCTAGAAACCCAGGAGAGCTGATGGTATAGTTCCAGTTTAAGTGTGAAGACCTGAAGACCAAGAAAGCTGATTGTGTAAGTTCCAGTCCAAAAACTAGGCTCGAGATGAGAGCCAACATTTGACTTTGACTGGAAGGTAGGAAAAGACGAATGTCCTAGCTCAAGGCAGTCGGGCAGAAGGGTGCTCTCAATTACTCTGCCATTGTGTTCTTCTACAGAGGCCCTCAACTGATAGGATGAGGCCCACCCACATTAGTGAGGGTAGCCAGCTTTAATCTAAAAATTCAAATACTAATCTCATGTAGAAACCCTTCAGACACCCAGAATGTTTGCCCATGTGTCTAGGCACCCCATGGCCCTGTCAAGTTGATAACATAAAATTAACCATCACATAATATGTCAGGATTTGGAATCAAGAGGAAGATAGTAAGAGGCCCCAAAGACCAAGTGACTGACAGAAGTAGCTAAGATACTGGTATTGGGATGCAGAGAAGACCTAGTTCAGGAACTGAGCTGGGAAGTGAGATGCTAGCTTCCCCTTTTCTGCTCAGGGGAAGGGGTCTAGAATAAAAGCCAATAGAAGGAAATATGGGACATTTCTATATTTATAATGTGGGATAATACAAATAAATAATACAAAGTTCAATATGAAAGTGATATACCTTGAAATACTGTCCTGAAGTTTCAGGACAATGCTTACTGCAGCTCCAGTGTGCAAACCCTAGCTGGAGTCTTAGTCAAGAGTCTTTAGACTCAGAGTGGACATTAAGACAATGGCTCTCCTGAATGACATGCCTCCGAATAATGCCACCCCACACCCCACCTCAAGTTGTGTCAAACCTCAAGGTCAAGAAGCCTTAAATGCTCTAACTGGTCCATTACCTTGATAGCTGGAAAAAAAGGATACTACGTGGCATGTCAAGATTTAAACTGTCAACCTTGTTGTCCTTCTCAGGAGGTATTAGAGTTAAATTGAGGGGACAGGTTTCAACAGGCATCTTCCATCTGATATCGGCACATCTGAATCTTTAATCTCGGGGTTAGGTGCTGAAAACTTCAAAACTGCCAGGATGGGCAGAAATGGAAGAAGCCAAGGCGTTTTGGTGAATGGTAAATTGAATTTCTGTAACAGTTATCTTCCTTTATGTGCCGCCTCCTAGAGCTCTTTCATTTCAACATCGCTTCTCTTGCCCTTCAAAGACCTTGCTATCTGGAACATGTTTCCAGTAGAGTCTCTATTTCCTGGATCTCAGCCCTTCTACCTGTGGGAGCAATGAAACACCAGCTTCTATGTTACTTAATGGATCTTATCATGCTCTTTCTGGTTAGCAGGTCAGGTTTAGGCCATGTCTTTTTCATGTCTGTGGGGAATGTCTTACCCTGTGGTTTCTAGCTGGATCTCCTAGAGACTTCTTGGTGCCCCAGCCATTAATGGGCACAACAATGCCATAGAATTTGAATGGTTTTAGAGCTACTTTGGTAACAGTAATCATCTTTCCCCTTCTGGTCACATTGTTTTTTTGGTCTCTTGTGGTGTGAAACGAAGTGGGTACTTCAAAATTTCAAAATATTTCTGGGATCTTCCCAGCATCTACTCAATTTTGATGCTTCTCTTCTGTAGACATGCTCATGCACTACTCCAATTCATATGCCTCTGTTGCATTCCAACTTGTTACAGGTCTTCAGTTATTTTCTCCTTTCCTGCCATTGACCAGCAGTAAAGTAATTTGCCACTGAACATTAGTATATGTGTGTAGCTTCACCATGAAATGAAGGGCTTTTTCACAATGAACAACCAGACTCCACCTGAATATGTCCATTGGAAATATTTCCCTCCATTGTCATTCAAGGTATGCTTAAATGGAGTTATGCAGCAGCCATCCATCTTTTTTTTTTTTTTTTTTTTTTTTTTTTTTTGGCTCGTACTCTGTGATCCATCTATGAAACAAACTTGGGCGTTTTCTTAGTGTTTGTTCTTCATGCTCTGTAGTGTATGAGCCTTAAAGCTACCAACATGCAACACTGCAAGTGTTCAATAGCCACATGGGACTGGCCATTGAATTGGACTGCACTGATTACAAAACACTTCCATCAGAACATTCTGTCCTAGCACTGCTCCAAGTCTTTGTAGGGCAAAACTATGTGTATGGATAGTGTTTTACTTCATGTGGATGTGAACTGTTTGAAGTCCCTGCCCTGATGTAGAAAAATATTTGCCAAATCAATGACTGCAGTATGGTGATCATTAAATCAGATGCTGATTCAGGTGTTACTGTGCTGTGGCAGATACTGTATCTGGCAGAGCAGTTTAATTGGGGCTAACATTTGGTTGAATTTGAGGTACTCTTTCTGTAGGATCTTTGTGTTTTGGGTGCTATACTGGTGAACTATGTAGGGATATGATGAGGGCCATTAACTCTGCATCCTTGAGACCATTTTAAGTGTCAATAACGTTCTGTATACCTTCCGTTACATAACACTGTTTACTGTCTTGTGCAGAGAAAGGGAAGTTTCAAAGGCTTCCATCTAGCTTTCCCCACTGAGAACACTTGCCTCATAGGCCAAAGTTATAAGTAGACATATCTCTTCTGAGTATACGTTTGAGGAAAATGATCACCAGATGCATTCGAATATCGGGGATCCACTATGAGCTGGCTATCCATTATACTCCACTAGGAACTAAAATCTACTACCCGGCTTCCTATTCCCCCAATGACTGGGGAGCCATAATGAATTTTGGGTTGCTGGGTATCAATGTTCTCTAAAGCTTAGGTCACACATTCTATAAATGGTTGGTTATTCTTTTCTCCAGTGTAAAGTTACCTGCATGAATAACCATAGGTCCCCCTAGGGGAAGGATTAGGGGAATCACTATCAAACTTGTAGCAAGCTGTTGACACCTTCCTTGAAGGAAGACACATGCAATCAATGTGTCCTAAGCCTAAACACAGGGGAAAGGGTTATAAATATCGTAATGTAATAGACTATAAAATGGTCATGGCCTAGCTCTTTTTTTAAATAGTTACTCACAGATCTTATGTTACTCAGTAGTTACCTTCCACAAAGTCTAGAAAGCCCAGGAATCTAGTGGTCAATATTCCCCTTATATATCCAACCCCCCTACCACCCCCAGAAATCCACAAATCTCATTGCATGAGAATTTCAAAGGTCTGTATTCCTACCAGAGAAGTGCTGCTATCCAAGCATCCTTTGCATTTAATAAATAAGATGTTTGAGAATTGCATCATTGGAACTGCCTGACCTAGGATTACTATTTTCAAAGTCTACTGGCAAATGCTTTCTTTCAAAGCCTAAGTACTTTTCAGCCAAGTGACCTGTTTCTACATTTTCTAATAAGATTAAGTTTGCTGCTGATAAGGAAACAATTTTACCTGACAACCAAGGTTAGCAGTTGATGATGGAATAAGAGATAAACCGAATTAATTCCTAGCATAAGGAAAGTCTGTATGAACTCCAAGCCTCCATGTTAGGTATCTCCCCCAACACCCTTATAACATGCTTGTGGATGTTTTCCAACTAGACTATTGAGTAGACCCTCCAATAACTCATATTACTGAGTTAAGACACACGCAAAATGTATAAAGGAGCCGATTTACTTGAAACTGCAATGGGAAAGTTCCCTAAGCCCCCTCTCACAGGATGTGTGACAGGGGTGTGGCTCATGTTTGACTGAGACCCCTTACACACTGAGAAGTGTACACAGAGACTCCTTACAGGAGGGGGAGCATGCAGATGGGCAGATGCAGGAGCCGGTGTGAGCGCCCCTGGGCTCTGGTCCCATGGTAGCGTCCAGGGGTCGGTGCCTGTGACTCCCAAAGCCAAAGTGGGCATGTGTTACAGTGTGCTCTTCTAGCTTTGCCATCCCCAGACAGCTTAAGTGTTAAACAGCTCAGCTGACCCTCTGCCTTTTCACAAGGACAGAGGGCCAATGTGACAGCTTTCTGTATTCCAAGCTCTTGTCTGGTATCCAGGAAAAATCAGGTCACACACAGACTCAAAAGATGAACTCAGGGGTTTTATTCAGTGGTGGTGGAGGTGGCTCTCAGAGGGATGGGTGGGGAGCTGAGAAGTGGACAGAGTGGGAAGATGATCTTCCCCTGGAGTTTAGCCATCCAGTGGCCAATCTCCTCTCCAACTGTCCCCAGTTGAACTTCTCTTAAACATTGTCGTCCTCCCGCCATTTAAGGTTTACAAGGGTACAGGGTCCTGCCCTCCTCCTGCCGCCCTCCTCGCCTTGGGTTTAGGGTTTACAAGGGTACAGGATAGGTAGGTATGGTGGACCAAATGGCAACTTTTGGGCACAAAACCAGGAATACCTGTTGCCATTTAGGTCTGTGGGTTTCCAGGCTTGAGGGTGGGGCTTTGCCAAGGAACCGCCCTCTTCTACCCAGTATTTCTGTCTCCTGTCTGTATCAAAACTGGTCTGAGATCTATCATATCTGGACTCAGGAGCCTATGACACACATCTTGGACTTATGTAACTGAGATAAACTGGAATACCAGTGCGGTGATCCATGTCAAGGTGTCACATATGCATTTTTGTCTCATCCTTGTCAACCATTCACATCCCTGCAGGGGTGAAGGATCTGAGGACTAAACTGACTTTTTTTAATCTTGCCCAAGTTCCTGTCTAAGGGGTCTGGGGACTCATGCCCTACAAACCATACATTCTCATCAGATGGGTTTTATTTAACTCTTATATATTTTGACTTTCCAATCTGTCTCTGGCATAACATTACGTGACAAAGAAAATCAAAATACTTCACCCCAAAAACATGTTTCTTTGGCATACTTTGAAAGGCCCTGCAAAGCCAACATTTGTTGGGGGTAAACCTGCATCTGTAAAGAATCTAACAAAGCTAGATCCTTTTTCTTGCAGGCTTTCCAAATCCTAAAGAGATTAACTGAGTCTAGCACCTTTTAAAGATCTGAATAGGAAACACTTGTCATCTATTGTCTAAGGGCAGCCACTATGAGACTTCAAAAGAACCTTGGTCTCTACAATCTTTAATCTGAACATTTCCTTTATTGATTCCAGGTCTTTCAGATAAACCAGAAGTTTTTTCAACCAGAAAATGTAAGTTGACCTATAGCCTGGAAGCGCCCCCCACCCACCCCATGTACTACTTAAATGTATTTGATGCCTCATGTCTCACAAATGTATAAAACCAAGTGCACCCTAACCACCTTGGGCACATGTTCTCAGGACCTCCTGAGGGATGTGTCATGGGCCATGGTCACTCATTTTTGGCTCAGAATAAGTATCTTTACAGTTTGACTCTTCTCGACAGACAGTTGTATGGCTTCTCATTGAGATTGAGGATAGTGGACTGCTCAGCTTCCTGTCCTCTCTATAAAACTGAGTATAAACTTCATGCCAGGTTAAGGCCTTACTGGGTCTTATGGACATACTAGTTCAAACTTGTGAACACTGCTGATAATGGCTTAGCTGTTCTAATGATTTTTCTGATGGACTCAATTCAGCTGCTTTTGAAGTACTTGTTTCTCAAATGTCTTTGTTTTGTCCTATTGCGTTTAGGATAGAACAACACATAGTCAGGTAATGCACGTTCACCACAGACTTCCCAGCGCCAATGAGAGGGTAAATGAATGCTAGGATGAAAAGGCCAAGACACCAAAAACGAACAGCAAACGTGGCCGGGTGCAGTGGCTCATGCCTGTAGTCCCAGCACTTTAGGAGGTCAAGAGTTCGAGACCACCCTGACCAACAGAGAAACCCCATCTCTACTAAAAATACAAAATTAGCCAGGTGTGGTTGCACATGCCTATAATCCCAGCTACTCAGGAGGCTGAAGCAGGAGAATCGCTTGAACCTGGGAGGCAGAGTTTGCAGTGAGCCGAGATTGGGCCATTGCACTCCAGCCTGGGCAACAAGAGCAAAACTATCTCAAAAAAATAAAATAAAAATGAATAGTAAAACTTCCCTCCCCACAAAATGAAACCTATCGCCCTTAGGGAGAAGCAGATCTAAGAATTCTTCATGAATAAGTAACCAGTGCTGAGAATATGAAAAAATGATGGGAACACTATTGCCTAAAGTCACTCTCTACCTGCTTTTCATGGCTTTCATGAGCACAGGGCTTCCTTGCTGCCCTGAATGTATTTCTGGGGACATATGCACCAGGGCTCTGAGTTGATGCAAGTGTTAACTAGGCACTGTTTGTTCCAAGGCAATGCAGGGAACTAACGAGGCCCAAACTCTCAGTTTGCTTTCTATTGCATCTTCCCACAGCTGTGCTTGAGTATCTCCTGTCTCTGGCTAAGGCTACCCCTCACAAACCTACCATCATTCTTCAGTCCAGCCTTCTTCAAAGTCTAATTTGTGTTTTTGTATATGTGGTACATCTCAGACTGACCTTGGTAGAAAAGGAGCTAGCAGTTATGCTAGTTTGCCACAAAACCTCACACCTAGAAAGTTTTGGGAATGCTCAGGACTCAGTCTTTAAAAGTTGGTCTTAACCCTGTTTGTTCAACTTTGTGATTCTAATAGGCCCTTCTAAGATTTGTCCATGTTTGTGACATTTGTATAATGGATTCTGTATTACAGAAGAATACTGATTTTTTTTTTAACTTATGAGGTAAATGAATCCACCTGTAAAACCCTAAGCTTTTAGCCAAAGTTATTCAACAGCATTCAAGGCATAGAGGTTGCAGTCTGAGTAGAAAGCTATGTTTCACTGGAGAAGAAACTTATTTTCTCAACCCTGGTTGTAGTTGGCACGGACTCCTGCAACAGTGAAGAGATTATCAAGAAAACAAGTTTATTAATGTGTCCTGTCGTGCACATCACAAGGCCAAAACTTCAAAAGATAAGCCTAAGGTCTAAGCCTAGGGTTATGTAGCATCTCCAGCACACCCCGGCCCCCTCCCCACCCCGCCCCCACACCGCAAACAAAACAAAACAAAACAAAACAAAACTTGTAGAGAAACAAAACAAAGTGACCTTTAGGCTTCCAAAGGCAGGAAACTGGGAGGGTAAATACCTGAGAAGAAACCATAATGGAGTAAGGTTTGTAAGCTGATAGCCTGTTTTTAGGCAGAAAGTGGGGAGGATAGAGCTCTCCTGTTTGCTGCTTAATTGCTTTAGTTCAAACTTCTATGTTGAGGCATATTTTGGGGTAACATATTCTGGTTTCCTTCAATCTCATGTATGAATTAGAAGTTCAACACTGTCACTAAGGATGGGAAAAGACCATTAGCTATAACTGTCCTAATCTCGAAGCTTTAGTTTTGGGCTGACACTTTCCTTTTAGGTAAGAGCCATAAAATAACCGAAATCTGCCGAGAGTGGCTCTGGAGTAGAGAGGGTAAAGTAGCCTTAGTGAACACAGTGGGGCCTCCACTTGGGAAGTATCCACACAACTAAAAATTCAGCTGAGTGACTGAAAGACTGAATTTCCTGAGTTAAGATAAATGTGAAAACTTAAGAGTTTAGGGTATTTCTTAGGGTATTTCTTAGGGTCGGCTTAGGTATTTCTCAGTCTGCTTGCTCTAAGAACCCAGAACTATCCAGTTTTGTCCTAGCAAAGGTCAAGCACTTATTCATATTTCTTATATCCTCCCACTTGTTCTGAGTCCAAGAATTGGGAAGGGGAGAAAGGAGCAGCAGTTCAGAATAAAAACCTTAAAGCAGGAGTATTGAGTTCTGTATCCATAACTAGGATTAACATAAAAATAAGCTCCTAATGGAGAAAATCAAGCTGGATTGTGATTGTCAATCTGCTAGTGCAGAGAAGTTAACAGCTTATTCCTATAGCTGTGCTTTCATGCCCTTTAGGTGTATTAACTGCATGTAATGCCTATAAACTTCAAGGGACCTGCTCTGCATTTAGGCTGTACCTTGAACTCAAAATGCTGTAGGAGATGACTAACACCAAGTCATTCAGATTTATGTCTGAACTAGAGCTGATCTTCCTAGAGAGAAAAAGGAAAAGCACTGTGAAATTGCATATTGAGTGTTTTTAGTGTCTCTATCTACTTCAGTTCTGCTCTGATCTTGGTTATTTGTCTTCTGCCAGCATTTGAATTTGTTTGCTCTTGCTTCTCAAGTTCTTTTAATTTTGATGTTAGGATCTCAATTTCAGATCCTTCCAGCTTTCTGATGTGGGTATTTAGTGCTACAAATTTCCCTCTTAACCCTGCTTTAGCTGTGTCCCACAGATCTGGTATGTTGTCTGTTTGTTCTCATTGGTTTCAAAAAAACTTTATTTCTGCCTTAATTTCATTATTTACCCAGTAGTCATTCAGGAACAGGTTGTTCAATTTCCATGTAGTTGTGTGGCTTTGAGTGAGTTTTTAAATCCTGAGTTCTAATTTGATTCCACTGTGGTCTGCGCAACGGTTATGATTTCCATTATTTTGCATTTGTTGGAGTGCTTCCAATTATGTGGTCAATTTCAGAATAAGTGCTATGCATTGCTAAGAATAATGTATATTGTTGACTTGTGGCAGAGAATTCTGTAGATGTCTATTAGGTCCACTTGGTCCAGAGCTGAGTTCAGGTCCTGAATATCTTTATTTTCTGTCTCGTTGATCTGTCTAATATTGACAGTGGGATGTTAAAGTCTGCCATTGTGTGGGAGTCTGTCACTTTGTAGGTCTCTAAGAACTTGTTTTATGAATCCTAGATGCTCCTGAATTGGGTGCATGTATATTTAGGAGAGTTGCTGCTCCTGTTGGATTGATGACATAAAGGTAAACTTTATGTAATGCCCTTCGTTGTCTTTTTTGATCTTTGTTTAAAGTCTGTTTTATCAGAGACTAGTATTGCAACCCCTGCTTTTTTTGTTTTCCATTTGCTTGGTAAATATTCCTCCATCCCTTTCTTTTGAACCAATGTGTGTCTTTGCATATGAACTGGGTCTCCTGAATACAACACACCGATGGGTCTTGACTGTTTATCTGATTTGCCAGTCTATGTCTTTTAATTGGGGCATTTAGCCCATTTAAATTTAAGGTTAATATTGTTCTGTGTGAATTTGATCCTGTCATCGTAATGCTACCTGGTTATTTTGCATATTAGTTGCAGTTTCTTCATAGTGTCGTTGGTCTTTATATTTTGGTGTGTTTTTGCAGTGACTGATACTGGTTTTTCCTTTCCATATTTAGTGCTTCCTCCAGGAGGAAGGAACTCTCATAAGGCAGGCCTGGTGGTGACCAAATTCTTCGTTTGCTTGTCTCTAAAGGATTTTATTTATCCTTAGCTTATGAAGCTTAGTTTGGCTGGATATGAAATTCTGGGTTGAAAATTCTTTTAAGAGTGTTGAATATTGGGCCCCACTCTTCTGGCTTGTAGAGTTTCTGCAGAGAGATCTGCTGTTAGTCCTATTGGCTTCCCTTTGTAGATAACCTGACCTTTCTCTCTGGCTGCCCTTAACAGTTTTTCTTTCATTTCAACCTTGGAGAATCTGATGCTTATGTATCTTGGGGTTTTTCTTCTCGAGTATCTTAGTGGTGGCCTCTATTTTCTGAATTTCAATGTTGGCCTGCCTTGCTAGGTTGGGGAAATTCTCCTGGATAATATCCTGAAGTGTGTTTTCCAACTTGGTTCCATTCTCCCTGTCACTTTCATGTACCCCAATCAAATATAGGTTTGGTCTTTTCACATAGTCCCATATTTCTTGGAGGCTTTGTTCATTCCTTTTTATTCTTTTTTCCCTAATCTTGTCTTCACACCTTATTTCAGTAAGGTGTGATCTTCAGTCTCATATCCTTTCTTCTGCTTCATTTGATTTGGTTACTGATATTTGTGTATGCTTCACAAAGTTCTCGTGCTGTGTTTTTTCAGCTCCCCCAGGCCATTTATGTTCTTCTCTAAACTGGTTATTCTAGTTAGCAGTTCCTGTAACCTTTTATCAAGATTCTTAGCCTCCTTGCACTGGGTTAGAACATGCTCCTTTAGCTCAGAGGAGTTTATTACCCACCTTCTGACACCTACTTCTGTCAATTTGTCAATCTCATTCTCTGTCCAGTGTGGTGCCCTTGCTGGAGAGGAGTTGTGATCATTTGGAGAAGCATTCTGGTTTTTGGAATTTTCAACATTTTTGTGCTCATTTTTCCTCATCTTCATGGATTTATCTACCTTTTGATCTTTGAGGCTGATGACTTTTGGAGTTTTGTGTGAGGGTCTTTCTTGATGTTGATGTTATTGCTTTGTTAGTTTTTCTTCTAACGGGCCCTTCTGCACGTCTGCTGCAGTTTGCTGGAGGTCCACTCCAGACCCTGTTTGCCTGTGTATCACCAGTGGAGGCTGCAGAATAGCAAAGATTGCTGTCTGCTGCTTCCTCTGGAAGCTTCATCCCAGAGGGGCACTGGCCTAATGCCAGCCAGAGCTCTCCTGTATGAGGTGTCTGTCAACCCTTGTTGGGAGGCCTCTCCTAGTCAGGAGGCACGGCGGTCAGGGACCCACTTGAGGAGGCAGTCTGTCCCTTAACAGATCTGGTGTGCTGTGCTGGGAGAATCCCCCTCATCAGAATCAGCTGCTCTCTTCAGAGCTGGCATGTAGGAAAGATTAGGTCCACTGATCCGCACCCACAGCTGCCCCTCCCTCCAGGTGCTCTGTCCCAGGGAGATGAGAGTTTTATCTGTAAGCCCCTGACTGGGGCTGTTTTCCTTCAGATATGCCCTACCCAGTGAGGGGGAATCTAGAGAAGTAGTCTAGCCACAGCAGCTTTGCCAGGCTGTGATGAATTCTGCCCAACCCAAACCTCCCAGTCTCCTTAGTACTCGGGGGAAAACTGCCTACTAAAGCCTCAGTAATAGTGGATGCCCCTCCCCCTACCAAGCTCTATCATCCCAGGCCAACTCCACACTGCTGTGCTGGCAGTAAGAATTTCAAGCCAGTGGTTCTTAGCTTGCTGGGCTACGTGGGAGTGGGACCTGCTGAACAAGACCACTTGGCTTCCTGGCTTCAGCCCCCTTTCCAGGAGAGTGAATGATTGTCTCACTGGGGTTCCAGGCAGCGCTGGGGTACGAAACAAACTTCTGCAGAGCTAGCTCAGTGTCTGCCCAAACAGTCGCCAAGTTTCATGCTTGAAACCCAGGGCCCTGGTGGTTTAGGCACACGAGGGAATCTCCTGATCTTTGCATTGCAAAAACTGGAAAAACCGTAGTAGCCAGGTAGCAGAGTCCCTCACAGCTTCCCTTGGCTGGGGGAGGCAGGTCCCCCAACTCCTTGCCCTTCCCAGGTGAAGTGATGCCCCATGCTGCTGCTTCTCACTCTCAGTGGGTTGCACCCACTATCTAACCAGTCCAAGTGGGATGAACTGGGTTACCTCAGTTGGAAATGCAGAAATCACCTGCCTTCTGCATTGGTCTTGCTGGGAGCTACAGACCAGAGCTGTTTCTATTTGGCCATCTTGGCCCCTCCCTCCTTCATTCCTGCCTAAATTGCTTTGAAAGAAGTTTTTCAAAAGAGATCTCAAAAGACTCTACCCATAACAGGTATTCTTCCCAAAGACAGACTGCTGTGGCCTTAAAGTTGAAGACTTTCCTGTGAGACTTGCATAATTGTGTTAGAATGGGTCTTCCCAAGAACAGATAAAGATGGAATTAGGTAGCTCAGGTTTATTGAAGGAGGCTGGAGGGGAAAATGGCCATAAAGCAAGATGGAAAGAGGGATCTCAAGAGGCTAGAAGAGCCATGAGGTCACAATCCAAGTATCACCTTTGGGAGGGCGGAAGGAAAATAAAGAGGGTCTTAGGTTTCTGTGCATCTCTAAGAAAGTTTTGGCAAGGTTAATGAAGACCTTGAACCAGAGGCACCTGTAAGGAATACAGCATCTCACAGGATTAGAACTGTCTTAATAGCTCTGTGCTCATTCGTTGGTCAGAAACAACCAAAGGGAAGTGAAGCCTAGACAATGCCATGTATTTCTAGAGCACAGTGACTGAGGCCATCAAATATGTTCTCTGCATTCAAATCTGAAAGACATGTTTTCATGGCCACCACAGTCCATTCTTGTATTGCATGGATCTCCTTCAAACAGATGTGGGGAGCATCTTCATAGCTCCAGTGGGCCTCTCCCTTGCTGAACGGGAAACTTAGAGGAAGGTTAGTAGAACAAACTACAGCCCTTGTTTTTGAAGTTTTAGGCCACAACTTTTCCCCCATTCCTTCGCTGCTCAATTCTTCTCACCCTCCACTATTGCCATTGCAAATCGTGGTAACTTACCTAGTGGGGTGACCTCAATCCTTTATTCCTGAGGGGACTTGACACATTAATCATACCCTTATCTGGGGAATGATCCCCAGATATGTATGCCCATAGTCACAATGGGTCAAGGAAGCACCAGAAAATGTCCAAATGGATCACCTGGCTTCACATATTTTACATATCTCTTCTTTCATACATTGTATAAAGGCATCCCTCTCTTCCCTCTAATCAAGATCAATTACTTTTGCCAGTATGGCAACTCCTCCTCACCTGTTGGTCCCAGGTCATAGTAGTCCAAGGTATCCTGATGGCAGCTGTAAGTTGTAGCTCAATGGGACCTTAAGTCCCTTGCCCAGAGTGAACCGATTTTGGGAATCAGAATCTCCAACCCTGCAGAGCCAAGACTTCCAGAGATGGGAAGTAAGTCTCCTAGTGGACTATTAGAAATGACTACATAAGGATATTCCTGCTTTTACCCCCTTGGCTTCTGGTATATGGTACTTCTCCTATTGGAGACCCAGAACCATATTGATCTCTAATTAAAGACACACAATGTATTCTGAAGGCTAACATTCTGCTTCTGTGAAGAGTTTTCTGAGATGCTGCTTTAGTTGGGTTCTTAGAAAGTACCCCCAATATTCTGAGGCCAGCTGCTTCTGGTAGTCGAGATAATGTCATACTACTAGTCAATCCCATGGTCAGCAGCCCTATTCTATCCTGCATATCTTTTGCTGTGAAACATGTCTACGTTGATCTTGTGCCATGTGGGGTCCCTTGCCTGTAGACAAGGGATTTTGGAAGCCTTTAAAATAGTACTAATAGCCAAGGCTCTGTGGACAAGAAAGGGAAACCCATGCCCAAAACAGACATAACTGGAAGTAGAAACCACTGGCCCTTCCAGAATAAAGAGGCTCAATGTAGTTCTGAACTGCCACTAAGTGGCTTCCTTGAGGAGCAATAAATCAACACTGGCTTCAGTGTTGATCTGACAGATTGGATATCCAGAGGTGGGTGGCAGCAGCTATTCAAAGTTGGCCAATGGGAGCCCGCATGGTTGGAACCATACATAGGATCTTCTGCTGCCACTGATGCCAATTCTGTAACCCATAATTCTAGTTCTGAGCTGAACAATGAAAGCTAGATAACTTCAACTGGCAGAATCACTTCACCTATTTGATTGTTCAGTGTCTTTTCTGGTTGATGTCTTTTAAAGACACAATCTTCACAATTTGTGCCTAACTTCCATATACTCACATTGATGCCCCTCTCCCAGTCCTTCTTGCTTCTAACCATCTGGTATCTAAGCCCCTGACCAGACAGAAGGCCATTGGCCACTACCCAGGGATTTAGAGAAATTCTCATCTTGGGCCACTTTTTCTTCCACAGGAAGTGGATTACCAAGTATAACAAGTTTCACTAATTGAAGACTACTTCTCCACTCTCTTGAAACTGCCCCTGGATATGCCAGTAATGCACGTGCCATGCACGACCATGGCTTGCCAACCCATCTGTAAACAGGCTCTTTTTTCCTTCAGTTGGTCATATGGCACTACTCCATAGGGTCACTGATGGGATGTGAGGAAGGAGGACTGGTACAAATATTGTGGGTGTCATGAGTCTGGGCTACCTGCTCATGCAACTTACTTATGCTCTCTGGTTCTGTCAGGCATGCTCCCAGATAAACCACTTCCATCTCATAGACCTGGACAGGTCCAGTGCAAGTCTATGGTGTAGTAAGTCATACAAACCCATTTCACAAGAGGCTGTTTTGAATACGTGATCACTTGGTACCCCATGACCACAGCCCAGTAAAATACCAGGAGCTTTTTCTCAAAAGATCTACAATTGTTTTGCTCTAGATAAGACTAATTTCAAAATACCAGGGATCTCTATAGTGATAATTCCATAAGCTTTATCCTGCATCTCTTCTACACTGGTACCTCCAACATTAGTCTGTCAGTTCCTAAGGCTTAAGTGGCAGTGATGCTTGCACCAAAGCCTGGACCTGCTATAGCACTCACTCCTGCTTTGGGCCCTCTTAAATTTGGAAGCCTTCTATGGCTTTTTATATATGGGCCAGGGCAGGATTCCTAGGTGACAAATGTTATCTCCAGAATCCAAAGAGGCCTGCCATTCATTGTGCCGTCTTTGGGATAGAGAATGCAAGATGAAAGCTGCTTCTTTACTCTGGAGACATTCAATGTAACTCTGATCATTGGACCTACTTAAATACTATTGACATGATGGGTCCTAAAAATTCTTTGGATTTGTCTCTACCCTCTGGAGCATGTGTCTTACTAAGGCCTTTACTGTACAAAGAACCTTGTGTGTGTTTGGCACAATCAACATGCCATTGGATCGCTGCGATGTTCTCTGGGATGTTCAGGCAGTCCGTCTCTTAGGACTATATTATGACACATGACAGTAGAGTTAATGTGCCCCGAAGCAAACTGTATGAGTTCTATTTTCTATCCCATATGAATAGGAACTTTCTGATCCTCTTATAACTGGAATAGAAAGCAATACAACTGCCAAGTTCTCTATCATGCATTTAAAAAGCTTTCTATTTTAGTGGGGAGGGCAGTTTCAGAACAAAGTCTATATGGTAGTTATTCAAAAAACCTGGTATAGTAATTTAACTTTAAGTGACTAGAAAAATAACCAGTGAATGAGTCTGGAACCAGGATACATGGAGACTGTTTAAAGTAGGGGCTCTATTCTAGATATTAGTCTATGCAGTAAATAGAGGAACAACGACTATGCTTCCAATTTCTGGATGTCAATGTCAACTCAAACTGTTCAGTAATCCTCAATGTCTAGTTGTTCTTTCCCCAAAGTACAATTGCCTGAGTAAATTATCATAGGTAACTTTGAGAAGGAACTGTGATAATCATGATATATAGTCAGGGCTTTTTCAGGGCTTTTCTACTTAAGAATTCAAGTACCTCTTCAATGAGTTCTAGATCTAGAAACTGACACAAGTTTGGGAACTAGGCAGAAACTGTGACTTCATTAGTGACCATCTGAGCCTTCTGATCCTCCATTTTTGCCTTGTTCATAAGTGGTGAGCAGAGCCTTGCTGGCTACATATCTAATTTGGTCCTTGGAGGACAATGCTTAACAATCTCCAACTCTCTCTGGGTCAAGCCCCCTTAGTGTCTCCTCTGACCTTGCCAGCTCTTACAGAACTGCGGCCTTCTGACTTCTCAGGGTTAAATGTTACCACCTGGCCTCACTATAGCCCCCTTATCCCCATAGGTATTGATCAGCCTATGTCTGACTACCTCTGCTCCCATGTGTTCTGGCCTGAAGAAAGTCATCACTGCACTAGCGTTGGTGTCCATGTCATCAGATCATTTATGATGGCCTTGGTGTGAATATTGTCCTCTGGATTCTCTCATTGGACATAATCCTCTGAATCTTCTGCCCTTATATATATATTATAATATGTTCCTGTCCCTCTTCTTCCTCTACCTTCTTCCAGGGCAATCTAAGTATTTTTGCTTTGCTGAGCACTGGTCATCACTACTTCTCAGGCTTACAAGAGCCACTCTAGTGAAACAGAGTTCCCCCAGCCCCCATTGCAGGATGTGTGACAGGGACATGGCTCATCTGTTCAACCATCATGCACACTTAACACCTTACAGGAGGGGGAGCAGGCAGATGGGCAGGTGCAGGACCCGGTGCTCCAGCTCCACAGCAGCATGCTGGGGCAGGAACCTGCGACTCCCAAAGCCCAAGTGGATGTGTAACAGTATGTTATTTTATCCTTACCATCTGCAGATGGCTTAAGCATTAAACAGCTCAGTGAACTGTCTGCCTTTTCACAAGGGCAAAGGGCCAGTGTGACAGCTTTCTGTATCCTGAGCTCTTGTCTGGGGTCCAGGAAAAATCAAGTTGTACATGAACTTGAAGGACAAATATGGTGGTTTTGAATGGTGGATGTGGCTCTCAGCCAGATGGGTGGGGAGCTGGAAAGGGGATGGGGTGGGAAGATAATCTTCCCCTGGAGTTTGGCCATCCAGCGGTCAATCTCCTCTCTGACCACCCCCAGCCAAACTGAGTTCATATGTTCCTTTTCTCTTTGCCACGCTGTTCTGTTCTTTTCTTCTGTTCATTTCCTTGTCTGCTCATCTGATCATCTTTTGTGGAGCCTAGGGTCTGGGGCTTATATGGGTACAGGATAGGGGGGGCATGGCGGGACAAAAGGCAACTTTGGGGCATGAAAATGGGAACGCCTGTTCCCATTTAGGACCACAGGTTTCCAGGCTTAAGAATGGGGCCTTTGCTGAGGAACTGCCCTCTTTTTTGTCTATTTCCCTGTCTCTTGTCTGTATCATTTCCCCCTCTGAAGAGGCACATCTAACTGCCATTAGAATATGGATAACGACCAATGTTAGCTACTTCCTGCTGACGGGTGGTGGTTAAGGGAAAACAGCAGTCAGATTCCTCCCAGAGTTTTATTTAAGGGTCCTCAGCAAAGGAAAGCCATCGTCTGAGGCTCCAGTTGCCTGACCATTTGGAATTTAGTCACCAGGCAAGAGAAGTAGTTTTATAAGGTTAAGTGTGCATGGGTTAAACGTGTATTATACAAGTCAAGAATCTAGTGCCAAAGATTATGAAAATAAAAAGTGAAATATACTAACAACATTGTACCCTGAGCTGTTTCGCCCTGGTGAAAAGAAATTAAACCTTATACAGGAGTGGCTAAACTTTAGAAGAGGTAACTGTTCTTGCCACATCTGTAGCAATAAATGGGTGCACCTTGGAAATTCTGGGGTTTGTGGGCTTGCTTGGTGGCCATAGAAGCTGCTTCTGCTTTTGTGTCTCCCCATCTTTATTGTAAAAGACTGAGGTAGCCACTTTCCAGAGGTCCTCTAAAGTACCGTCTGGTCCCAGGGCCCATTTCTACAATGTCTTCCTGATATCAGGGGCTGCCTGAGTAATAAACTTATCCTTCATAATTAGTTGTTCCTTGACTGGATCAGGAGATAGAGAGGTGTGCTCTACCAAGGGCCCTTTTAGCCTTCCCAGGAAGGTGGTGAGTTTTTTATTAAATCCCTGGTCTATCATAGATAGCTTTCTATAATTGAGGCTTGGTCCTAGTTCTACATAAGCCCCCCATTATACACACCTGAAAGTGTCTCCTCTTCCAGTCTCCCATCTCGTCATTGGAATACCATCCAGGGTCATTTGCTGATATTGCCTTTCTTCCAGTTGGATAGAGTTTATCCCACCCCCTGATGTTACACATGATACAAAGCTTATCCCCAAATTTTTCAGCCACTTGCAGAGCACCTTGCTTCTCAGTGTCCATCAGTTTGATTTCAAAGTGACCTTTTTCTCAGGAGAGCTTAAATACTTGGCTTAAATTCTGAAAAGTCTCCTCTCTCTCTCTCTCTCTCTCTCTCTCTATATATATATATATATATATATATGTGTGTGTGTGTGTGTGTATATACACACACACGCACACACACACACACACATACATATGTATACACATATATATGAGATGTGAGGGGGGAGACGTGAGGGGGGGCGTGTGTGTGTGAGGAGGGAGGAGACGCGAGGGGGGGCGTGTGTGTGTGTGAGGAGGGAGGAGACGCGGGGGGGGCGTGTGTTGGGGGCCGCACTGGGGGTGGTGGAGAATGAAAGAACACACACAAAGACAAAGACACACAGAGAACATGGCGGCCGCACTCAGAGCCTCCGCCTCACTTTATTTATACTCCATAAACCTCACGTCAGCAGAAAGAATGCAATGCAAAACAAACTTTCTTTTCCCACATGTAACCTTCTACTCAGCACTTTGTTTCTGTATTCTTTCTTATTTACCCGCCTTCTTGGCGCCTACGGGAGTTCATTAAAAGTTCAGTTGGAGCTACTGTCCTTGAGCCCTATCTATTCTCAGCATACTGTTTTGAAAGGCCCCTGCATTTCCCCCCTTTTAATTTTGTTTTGCCTCAATCCTAAAAAGGTAGCCCATATTTGTTCCTGTATTTTCTTTTGTTTTTGGTGGCAACGGAGGGAGCATCGAATCACCAAAAGAAGTAGACCCAAACCAAGTGCCCAAAGCAATATACTTCCAGAGATTGTAGAAATCCATGTTTTTATCTGAGTCCATGGGTTAAAGGCAGCAAGGCATTACACAAAATTGAGTGGAATTCCAATCACATTGTAATGTTACTCGAGTACTGAGTACAGTGAGCTGATCTCCAAGCCATGTCAACGCTTGCTCCATGTTGTCCAATCTTTCAGCAAGTTGAGAATCAATGTTTCGTTGTTGAAGCCATAACCGGTGAGATTGTTCATGCCATTGCTGCACAAATTCAGCATTTTGTATGCTTTGATGAAGAGCGAGCCCTGCTACAGCCGCAGTGGAGGCAATGGCAACAAGACTCATCACCGAGGCAATTATAAGTCCAAGGGCACGGCGGGTTCGCTGAAGAGAAGTCCAAATATAAGTTTCAAGAGGTGATGCCCCCCACGGTCGCGTAAGATTAACAGGTAGCCAAATTTCCTTATGAGCCCTGAGGATATAAATATCCCCAGCAAAATTGTGCCACCAAGAATGATTGATGCAAGACAAAAATGTACACGTATTTGTACAATTAACAATTCCCGTATTATTATCCCATATCAAATTCCCTGCTAATAATAGGTAGGGCTTACGGACACAAGCAATAATATATCGAGAGGTATTCCGATATAACTGAATATGAAAGGAATTAGTTGGGTTAGAAAGATTAAGAGACATATTCCCCACAAAAGTGCTAATGGCATCGCCTGCAGCTAACAACTTCCAAAGATGACTCTGTACTTAGGCCTCCTTCACACCATACCAAGGTTTCATTATCGTTAGCAGCAATACTTTCATTTACCTGGTGCCATTTCAAAGGTATGTGACTAAATTTTGTTTGAAAATCACCGTGCACACTTCAATCAGTTATTTGCATCCCATTGTATTCTAATAAAATCCGGGTTTTATTTCCCCGACATAGTTGCCACTCCAGCACCTCAATATTAGGAGAAACCTCTGGAATAGGACAAAAAGGTAAAGAACTAGGAATAGTTTCATTACTATATAAGTATAATTATAATAACAGTATTAGCAGCCACATAACTATGATTATAGCGAACAACCTAGGCTTCATACGATTTTCGGAGACAATGAGAACTATTTCCCATGCATATTGGAAGTTCTTCCACTCCAAATTGGTATGTGTTGTTTATAATTTCCGTTTCCCGTTCTATATTGTCCTTGTCTATATAGGGGGACGGCATTCAAGTAGTGTCATTGGTGAAAACCTTAATTTCCGCCTCTACCCAGGCGACTCCCTGATACAAGGGTGGAAAGGGAATATAAGTGCAATATTCATACAAAGCCTCACTAAGGGAAATAAGTCCCCCGCCGAGGCACATCCAACAAAGGAAGAAATGCATGCTGAATCCAGTTTTCTTTTCAACAGGGTTTCAATCATCTTGTAGGAAACCACTCAGGTCCGCTCCCTGTAAGGACAAGAGCATAGCCCCGTCCCTGTTTTAGAACTTGCCCTTGAACATACTTACCTTCTTCATTAGGATACCAAATCTTTAAATTGTCAGCGGGGACTATCACCGAGGGAGGTGAGGAAAGATGGGTTATGACAGCGGAGTCTTGCAATTGTCTCCATTGATTCAAAAAATAATTAAGGTAAAAAGAACCTTCAAAATCAAAAAAATTAAGGTAGAAACATTAACCTTCAAAAAAATCTGGGGTTTTTTTTTGGGGGGGGCTCATTTCCCCCTTTTTGTTTTAATAGTTGAGTTTTTAAAGTTAAATTTCTGCGCTCAATGATGGCTTGACCTTGACTGTTGCCGGGGATCCCGGTGATATGTTGAATATTGTATTACTGTAAGAAAACTTGTAATTTATGAGAGACATAGGCAGGGGCATTATCAGTTTTAAGTATAAAAGGAATGCCCATAATGGCAAAACAAGCTAAGAGATGTGTAATAACAGAATCAGCTTTCTCAGATGGCAACGGAGTGGCCCATTGAAAATGAGAAAAAGTATCAATGGTATGATGAACATACTTTAATTGTCCAAAAGAAGGAATATGTATAACATCCATTTGCCAAATTTGATTAACTTGAGTACCTCTCGGGTTAACTCCAGGATGGAAGGATGGAATGCTCAAAGGAGCACAGAAAGGACAAGCTCGAATAAGAGAACGAGCTTATTTACGAGTTAAATGAAACCGTCGTTGAAGGCCAGAACTATTAGTGTGATGTAGAGCATGTTCTTGTTCTGCAGCCTGCAAGTGGCCAATTAGAAGTGAATCAATCTGAGTATTTCCATGAACTAATGGTCCAGGCAGTTGAGAATGAGAACGAAGATGAGTGATGAATAAAGGAGCTCGACGTTGGCTCAAAGTAGAAAATAACAAGGAAAAGAGTTTTTGAAGAGAAGAAGTAGCACAAAGAGGTAAAGTGGCCTGAGAAATATAAGAAGTAACATAAACGGCATATTGAGAATCACTAACAATATTACAACCAGTAGTAGGGAAATCAAGTAAGACCATGAGAATAGCAAACAATTCTCCATGTTGCACCGAGGGATAAGGATAGACTGTAACTCAAGATTGATGAAGCTTCTTGCCAAGAATCAGAAGTTGCAAGAAGATAAATGATCTGACTATGAGTGAATTGAGAGATAATTAAGGAAGGATCTCCTCCCCAAAGTTGTTGACAGTGATGCCGTCCTTTGATGATCAGTTCAGCTAAACAATCGATATAAGTAGCCAAGCGTTTAGATGTTTTATTGGACAAAAAGATCCATTCTAGCGGCCGATTGGTCTGATGAATCATTCCTGTAGGAGAATGTAAAGTCTGAAATAAACAAAGGGAAAGGGGAACATCGGGAAGGATATAATGTAAATGAGCCTTTTGAAGGTGCTCTTCCACAAGCTGGAGTTCCTGTAAAGCCAAAGGAGTTAAGTGACGTGAGCTGTCCAAGTGACTGTCTCCTTCTAGAATAGAAAAAAGATGTTTTAACTGAATAGAGAAAAAACAATTTTTGAGATCTATGACCATTAATTTTTAACTTTGTGGGATAAGGGCAGGATTAGGAAGACCAGGCTGTAAACTTTCCCTAGGTTTAATGTAAACATTTATAGTTTTAAGACAAGACAAAGACGGGAATTCCATGCAGAAATACGTGGCTTTATATTCCTCTCAGCCATTTGTTTTTTGACTTACTCTTTTAGAGTCCTGAGTATTTCTTTAAATAATGGTCACTGTTTCACATAAATAGGAGTGGTGGCTATGAGTTTAAAGGATTGTAGCCCATTTTGAACATCATATTTTTGGCAGCTGAGGAAATATGAGGAATGTTTAAAAAAGCAGCAAATTGTTGTGAAAGATCTTGTTCCCAAAAATTAATATTGATAGGAACAATATAAAAATAAAAAAAAACACTTGACCTTGTTAACCTTTAGGACCGACACAGGTTAAAGGTTCTACGTCTTGATAAACCACAGAAGCAGCACCCAAGCCAGTGAGTATAACTGAAACTTGTCTTTTTTCCTATTGTATAGGCCTCTAATTTAAACAAATAATAGACATATTCACCACCGTATCAATTAACCCTTTAAAAACTATTTCATTAATGTGCAATGAACATAAGGGCTTTTGATTAGAAACTAAAGTTTCGGGGGGGCGGAGCAAGATGGCCGAATAGGAACAGCTCCAGTCTCCAACTCCCAGCGCCAGCGACACAGAAGACCGGTGATTTCTGCATTTTCAACTGAGGTACTGGGTTCATCTCACTGGGGAGTGCCGGACGATCGGTGCTGGTCAGCTGCTGCAGCCCGACCAGCGAGAGCTGAAGCAGGGCGAGGCATCGCCTCACCTGGGAAGCGCAAGGGGGAAGGGAATCCCTTTTCCTAGCCAGGGGAACTGAGACACACAACACCTGGAAAATCGGGTAACTCCCACCCCAATATTGCGCTTTAAGCAAACAGGCACACCAGGAGATCATATCCCACACCTGGGCGGGAGGGTCCCACGCCCACGGAGCCTCCCTCATTGCTAGCACAGCAGTCTGTGATCTACCGGCAAGGCAGCAGCGAGGCTGGGGGAGGGGCGCCCGCCATTGCTGAGGCTTAAGTAGGTAAACAAAGCTGCTGGGAAGCTCCAACTGGGTGGAGCTCACAGCAGCTCAAGGAAACCTGCCTGTCTCTGTAGACTCCACCTCTGGGGACAGGGCACAGCTACACAACAACAACAACAACAACAACAAAGCAGCAGAAAACTCTGCAGACGCAAACGACTCTGTCTGACAGCTTTGAAGAGAGCAGTGGATCTCCCAACACGGAGGCTGAGATCTGAGAACGGACAGACTGCCTGCTCAAGTGGGTCCCTGACCCCTGAGTAGCCTAACTGGGAGACATCCCCCACTAGGGGCAGTCTGACACCCCACACCTCACAGGGTGGAGTATACCCCTGAGAGGAAGCTTCCAAAGCAAGAATCAGACAGGTACACTCGCTGTTCAGAAATATTCTATCTTCTGCAGCCTCTGCTGCTGATACCCAGGCAAACAGGGTCTGGAGTGGACCTCAAGCAATCTCCAACAGACCTACAGCTGAGGGTCCTGACTGTTAGAAGGAAAACTATCAAACAGGAAGGACACCTACACCAAAACCCCATCAGTACGTCACCATCATCAAAGACCAGAGGCAGATAAAACCACAAAGATGGGGAAAAAGCAGGGCAGAAAAGCTGGAAATTCAAAAAATAAGAGCACATCTCCCCCGGCAAAGGAGCGCAGCTCATCGCCAGCAACGGATCAAAGCTGGACGGAAAATGACTTTGACGAGATGAGAGAAGAAGGCTTCAGTCCATCAAATTTCTTAGAGCTAAAGGAGGAATTACGTACCCAGCGCAAAGAAACTAAAAATCTTGAAAAAAAAGTGGAAGAATTGACGGCTAGACTAATTAATGCAGAGAAGGTCATAAACGAAATGAAAGAGATGAAAACCATGACACGAGAAATCCGTGACAAATGCACAAGCTTCAGTAACCGACTCGATCAACTGGAAGAAAGAGTATCAGCGATTGAGGATCAAATGAATGAAATGAAGCGAGAAGAGAAACCAAAAGAAAAAAGAAGAAAAAGAAATGAACAAAGCCTGCAAGAAGTATGGGATTATGTAAAAAGACCAAATCTCCGTCTGATTGGGGTGCCTGAAAGTGAGGGGGAAAATGGAACCAAGTTGGAAAACACTCTTCAGGATATCATCCAGGAGAACTTCCCCAACCTAGTAGGGCAGGCCAACATTCAAATCCAGGAAATACAGAGAACGCCACAAAGATACTCCTCGAGAAGAGCAACTCCAAGACACATAATTGCCAGATTCACCAAAGTTGAAATGAAGGAAAAAATCTTAAGGGCAGCCAGAGAGAAAGGTCGGGTTACCCACAAAGGGAAGCCCATCAGACTCACAGCAGATCTCTCGGCAGAAACTCTCCAAGCCAGAAGAGAGTGGGGGCCAATATTCAACATTCTTAAAGAAAAGAATTTTAAACCCAGAATTTCATATCCAGCCAAACTAAGTTTCATAAGTGAAGGAGAAATAAAATCCTTTACAGATAAGCAAATGCTTAGAGATTTTGTCACCACTAGGCCTGCCTTACAAGAGACCCTGAAGGAAGCACTAAACATGGAAAGGAACAACCGGTACCAGCCATTGCAAAAACATGCCAAAATGTAAAGACCATCGAGGCTAGGAAGAAACTGCATCAACTAACGAGCAAAATAACCAGTTAATATCATAATGGCAGGATCAAGTTCACACATAACAATCTTAACCTTAAATGTAAATGGACTAAATGCTCCAATGAAAAGACACAGACTGGCAAACTGGATAAAGAGTCAAGACCCATCAGTCTGCTGTATTCAGGAGACCCATCTCACACGCAGAGACATACATAGGCTCAAAATAAAGGGATGGAGGAAGATTTACCAAGCAAATGGAGAACAAAAAAAAGCAGGGGTTGCAATCCTAGTCTCTGATAAAACAGACTTTAAACCATCAAAGATCAAAAGAGACAAAGAAGGCCATTACATAATGGTCAAGGGATCAATTCAACAGGAAGAGCTAACTATCCTAAATATATATGCACCCAATACAGGAGCACCCAGATTCATAAAGCAAGTCCTTAGAGACTTACAAAGAGACTTAGACTCCCATACAATAATAATGGGAGACTTCAACACTCCACTGTCAACATTAGACAGATCAACGAGACAGAAAGTTAACAAGGATGTCCAGGAATTGAACTCATCTCTGCAGCAAGCAGACCTAATAGACATCTATAGAACTCTCCACCCCAAATCAACAGAATATACATTCTTCTCAGCACCACATCGTACTTACTCCAAAATTGACCATATAATTGGAAGTAAAGCACTCCTCAGCAAATGTACAAGAACAGAAATTATAACAAACTGTCTCTCAGACCACAGTGCAATCAAACTAGAACTCAGGACTCAGAAACTCAATCAAAACCGCTCAACTACATGGAAACTGAACAACCTGCTCCTGAATGACTACTGGGTACATAACGAAATGAAGGCAGAAATAAAGATGTTCTTTGAAACCAATGAGAACAAAGATACAACATACCAGAATCTCTGGGACACATTTAAAGCAGTGTGTAGAGGGAAATTGATAGCACTAAATGCCCACAAGAGAAAGCAGGAAAGATCTAAAATCGACACTGTAACATCACAATTAAAAGAACTAGAGAAGCAAGAGCAAACGAATCCAAAAGCTAGCAGAAGGCAAGAAATAGCTAAGATCAGAGCAGAACTGAAGGAGATAGACACACAAAAAATCCTTCAAAAAAAAAAAAAAAAGAATCCAGGAGCTGGTTTTTAGAAAAGATGAACAAAATTGATAGACCACTAGCAAGACTAAAAGAAAAAAAAGAGGCTGGGCACAGTGGCTCATGCCTGTAATCCCAGCACTTTGGGAGGCCGAGGCAGGTGGAGCATGAGGTCAGGAGATCGAGATCATCCTGGCTAACACAGTAAAACCCTGTCTCTACGAAAAATACAAAAAAATTAGCCAGGCGTGGTGGTGGGCACCTGTAATCCCAGCTACTCAGGAGGTTGAGGCAGGATAATGGTGTGAACCCAGGAGGTGGAGCTTGCAGTGAGCCGAGATAGCACCATTGCACTCCAGCCTGGGTGACAGAGCGAGACTCCATTAAAAAAAAAAAAAAAGAAAAAAGAGAAAAAGAAGAATCAAATACACGCAATAAAAAATGATAAAGGGGATATCACCACCAATCCCACAGAAATACAAACTACCATTAGAGAATATTATAAATGCCTCTACACAAATGCTAGAAAATCTAGAAGAAATGGGTAAATTCCTGGACACATACTCCCTCCCACGACTAAACCAAGAAAAAGTTGAATCCCTGAATAGACTAATAACAGGCTCTGAAATTGAGGCAATAATTAATAGCCTATCAACCAAAAAAAGTCAAGGACCAGACAGATTCACAGCCGAATTCTACCAGAGGTGCAAAGAAGAGCTGGTACCATTCCTTCTGAAACTATTCCAATCAATAGAAAAAGAAGGAATACCTCTCTAACTCATTTTATGAGACCAGCATCATCCTGATACCAAAGCCTGACAGAAACAACAAAAAGAATTTTAGACTAATATCCCTGATGAACATCGATGCAAAAATCCTCAATAAAATCTTGGCAAACCGAATCCAGCAGCACATCAAAAAGCTTATCCACCAAGATCAAGTTGCTTCATCCCTGGGAAGCAAGGCTGTTTCAACATACGCAAATCAATAAACGTAATCCATCACATAAACGGAACCAAAGACAAAAACCACATGATTATCTCAACAGATGCAGAAAAGGCCTTTGATAAAATTCAACACCCCTTCATGCTAAAAACTCTCAATGAATTAGGTATTGATGGAATGTATCTCAAAATAACAAGAGCTGTTTATGACAAACTCACAGCCAGTATCATACTGAATGGGCAAAAGCTGGAAGCAAAATTCAAGAAATGGGGAAAGGATTCCCTATTTAATAAATGGTGCTGGGAAAATTGGCTAGCCATAAGCAGAAAGCTGAAACTGGATCCTTTCCTTACTCCTTATACGAAAATTAATTCAAGATGGATTAGAGACTTAAATGTTAGACTTAATACCATAAAAACCCTAGAAGAAAACATAGGGAATACCATTCAGGACATAAGCATGGGCAAGGACTTCACGTCTAAAACACCAAATGCAATGGCAACAAAAGCCAAAATTGACAAATGGGATCTAATTAAACTAAAGAGCTTCTGCACAGCAAAAGAAACTACCATCAGAGTGAACAGGCAACCTACACAATGGGAGATAATTTTTGCAATCTACTCATCTGACAAAGGGTTAATATCCAGAACCTACAAAGAACTCAAACAAATTTACAAGAAAAAAACAAACAACCCCATCAAAAAGTGGGCAAAGGATACGAACAGATATTTCTCAAAAGAAGACATGCATACAGCCAACAGACACATGAAAAAATGCTCATCATCACTGGCCATCAGAGAAATGCAAATCAAAACCACAATGAGATACCATCTCACACCAGTTAGAATGGCAATCATTAAAAAAATCAGGAAACAACAGGTGCTGGAGAGGATGTGGAGAAATAGGAACACTTTTTACACTGTTGGTGGGATTGTAAACTAGTTCAACCATTATGGAAAACTGTATGGCGATTCCTCAAGGATCTAGAACTAGAAGTACCATATGACCCAGCCATCCCATTACTGGGTATATACCCAAAGGATTATAAATCATGCTGCTGTAAAGACACATGCACACGTATGTTTATTGCAGCACTATTCACAATAGCAAAGACTTGGAATCAACCCATTTGTCCATCAGTGACAGACTGGATTAAGAAAATGTGGCACATATACACCATGGAATACTATGCAGCCATAAAAAAGGATGAGTTTGTGTCCTTTGTAGGGACATGGATGCAGCTGCAAACTATCATTCTCAGCAAACTATCACAAGAACAGAAAACCAAACACTGCATGTTCTCACTCATAGGTGGTAACTGAACAATGAGATCACTTGGACTCGGGAAGGGGAACATCACACACCGGGGCCTATCATGGGGAGGGGGGAGGAGGGAGGGATTGCACTGGGAGTTATACCTGATGTAAATGACCAGTTGAAGGGTGCTGACGAGTTGATGGGTGCAGCACAACATGGCACATGTATACATATGTAACAAACCTGCACGTTGTGCACATGTACCCTAGAACTTAAAGTATAATAATGAAAAAGAATATGTTTTTTTTTTAAAAAAAGCAAAATTCCCTTTTGAAAACTGGCACAAGACAAGGATGCCCTCTCTCACCACTCCTATTCAACATAGTATTGGAAGTTCTGGCCAGGGCAATCAGGCAAGAGAAAGAAATAAAGCGTATTCAATTAGGAAAACAGGAAGTCAAATTGTCCCTGTTAGCAGATGACATGATTATACATTTAGAAAAGCCCATCATCTCAGCCCAAAATCTCCTTAAGCTGATCAGCAACTTCAGCAAAGTCTCGGGATACAAAATCAATGTGCAAAAATCACAAGCATTCCTATACACCAATAACAGACAAACAGAGAGCCAAATCATGAGTGAACTCCCATTCATGATTGCTACAAAGAGAATAAAACACCTGGGAATCCAACTTACAAGGGATGTGAAGGACCTCTTCAAGGAGAACTACAAACCACTGCTCAATGAAATAAAAGAGGACACAAACAAATGGAAGGACATTCCATGCTCATGGATAGGAGGAATCAATATCATGAAAATGGTCATACTGCCCAAGGTAATTTATAGATTCAATGCCATCCCCCATCAAGCTACCAATGACTTTCTCTACAGAACTGGAAAAAAACTACTTTAAATTTCATATGGATCTAAAAAAGAGCCCGCATTGCCAAGACAATCCTAAGCCAAAAGAACAAAGCTGGAGGCATCATGCTACCTGACTTCAAACTATACAATAAGGCTACAGTAACCAAAACAGCATGGTACTGGTACCAAAGCAGAGATATAGACCAATGGAACAGAACAGAGTCCTCAGAAATAATACCACACATCTACAACCATCTGATCTTTGACAAATCTGACAAGAACAAGAAATGGGGAAAGGATTCCCTATTTAATAAATGGTGCCAAGAAAACTGGCTAGCCATATGTAAAAAGCTGAAACCGGATCCCTTCCTTACACCTTACACAAAAATTAATTCAAGATGGATTAAAGACTTAAATGTTAGACCTAATACCATAAAAACCCTAGAAGAAAACCTAGGTAATACCATTCAAGACATAGGCATGGGCAAGGACTTCAAGTCTAAAACACCAAAAGCAATGGCAACAAAAGCCAAAATTGACAAATGGGATCTAATTAAACTAAAGAGCTTCTGCACAGCAAAAGAAACTACCCTCAGAGTGAACAGGCAACCTACAGAATGGGAGAAAATTTTTGCAATCTACTCATCTGACAAAGGGCTAATATCTAGAATCTACAAAGAACTTAAACAAATTTACAAGAAAAAAATCAAACAACCCCATCAAAAAGTGGGCGAAGGATATGAACAGACACATCTCAAAAGAAGACATTTCTGCAGCCAACAGACACATGAAAAAATGCTCATCATCACTGTCCATCAGAGAAATGCAAATCAAAACCACAGAGATATCATCTCATACCAATTACAATGGCGATCATTAAAAAGTCAGGAAACAACAGATGTTGGAGAAGATGTGGAGAAACAGGAATGCTTTTACACTGTTGGTAGGACTGTAAACTGGTTCAACCATTGTGAAAGACAGTGTGGCAATTCCTCAAGGATCTAGAACTAGAAATATCATTTGACCCACAGATTCCATTATTGGGTATAACCCAAAGGATTATAAATCATGCTACTATGAAGACACATGCACACATATGCTTATTGCAGCACTATTCACAATAGCAAAGACTTGGAACGAACCCAAGTGTCCCTCAATGATAGACTGGATTAAGAAAATGTGGCACATATACACCATGGAATACTATGCAGCCATAAAAAAGGATGAGTTCGTGTCCTTTGTAGCAACATGGATGAAGCTGGAAACCATCATTCTGAGCAAACTATTGCAAGGACAGAAAACCAAATACCGAATGTTCTCACTCACAGGTGGGAGATGAACAATGAGAACACTTGGACACAGGGCAGGAAACATCACATACCAGGGCCTGTTGTGGGGTGCGGGGAGTGGGGAGGGATAGCATTATACCTAATGTAAATGATGAGTTAACGGGTGCAGCAAACCAACATGGCACATGTATACATATGTAACAAACCTGCATGTTGTGCACATGTACCCTAGAACTTAAAGTACAATTAAAAAAAAATGAAAGTGGGACTGAGGAGGTTCAGAAGTCAGACAGTTATGGAGTTGAACAGCTTGTCTACAGAGTCAAAGTCTCTTCCATGGATACCAGAAACTGGGATGACGTAGAAAGCTTATCCAGGTAGAAAAATCCTCAATGATGTTTCTCCATAAGTTTCAACATGTCTTTAAGTAAAGAGGAACAATAAAAGGGTGTCATTTGCAGCTTATGCTGTATGTTCATGAGCTTTTGACAAAAGATGGAAGAACAGAACTCTGGAAACAGTAATAAGTAACCCCAAACTTGTCTGTTTTGTATTGAGGTGCATGTGATAAAGTAATTGGCCACCATTGAGGGATAAGGGTAAGTACTGTCCTTGATTAAAAAGTTCTCCCTTCCCCCATTGTTGTAGTTTTGGAATGTTTGACATTTTTGAGGTATTTATGGAAGAGTTCCAGAAAGTGGAGAACACAGTACACTCAATGTAAGGAAGATGTAGAATTTGAACCTAGGGCACACCAACCCAAAACTTTTGCTTTTAACCACTGTGGAAATCTTAGGCAAATTGCTTTGTCTGTACTTCATGTCTCTGATTTGAAAAGTGGAGATTAAAGAAGTTCACATCTCATTAAAAAATTAGCTGGGTGTGGTGGCATGTTCCTGTGGTCCCAGCTGCTTGGGAGGATCAACTTCAGCCCAGGAGGTTGGGGCTGTGGTGGACCGTGTTCGTGCCGTTGCACTCCAGTCTGGGCAACAAGGCGAGGCCCCATTTCAAAAAAAGTTATTCTCTCATAGGGTTGTTCCTGGCAAAGGTAAACTCAGAAAAGAAATTAGACAACATTACATAAAGAGGACACTTGTATACACGTTTATAGCAGCACAATTCACAATTGCAAAAATATGGGACCAGCCTAGATGTCCATCAGACAACAAGTGGATGGAATACAACAAGTGGATGGAATACAACTCAGCTATAAAAAGCAGTGAAATAATGGCATTTGCAGCAACCTGAATAAAATTGGAGACCCTTATTCTCAGTGAAAGTAACTCAGGAATGAAAAACCAAATATTGTATGTCCTCACTTATAAGTGGGAGCTAAGCCATGAGGATGCAAAGGCATAAGGATGATATAATGGACTTTGGGTACTCCATGGGGAAGGATGGGAGGGGGTGAAGAATAAAAGGCTACACACTGGGTACAGCATATACTGCTTGGGTGACAGGTGCACCAAGTCTCAGAAATCACCACTAACCCTTGTAACTAAAACCCACCTGTTTTCCAAAAACTACTGAAATAAAAGAAATGAGACTTAGGAATGGAGGTCAAGGGTGAAATAAGGAAGTCTAAAGATTTAGACATAACTTGGTCAAAGACAAATCTTGTAAGTGTCAGAACTGGCACTGGAGCTGTTGTCTATACTCAACCATGGCGGTATACCACTTCTGTCACGGACAAGAATAAGCTCAGGTTTGATCTCAGAGCCCGAATCCTGGATGTACCCCTTGTGAGGTTAGGAAGGTAGCTTTAAGAAAAATGCTTTCCCTGTTATAGCATCAGTATTCCCATTTGAGGGAAATTCTCAGGCTTCAGAGATGTATATAAGTCCCTCAGTTGGTATTTACCTCCATGTACTCCAATTAAGTATCTGGGCTAACAAGTTTAGAATTTTATTCTACAATTGAACATGAAAAATGCTTATTTCAGAGAAATTATAACACTGAACTGATAAAGTTATAAACTAAGAGTTCAACATTCAATATTCAATTTGTTGTTGTTGGTATTGTGTTGTTCTGACTTTTCATCTTTGATTGACCTAGCTATAAAATAGGATTGAATGGGAAAATCTGAGTAGTTGCATTCAAATGAAGATTTAAGATATTTAATGACATCAAGCTTGATGTTTTCCTTTGTGTTGCGGAGCCCCATCAGCCAGTGGCATAATCTCATTTTGGGGCCAGGTCGCCCTCTCCTGGACAGTGTTAGAATGGGGACAGTGTTAGAATGTCAATGTTTGCTTCTGGTTCAGATCTGTTTCCAAGGCTGAATACGCATCTCTGTTTACCTTAAGATATTTTCCTACAGTGAAAGGTAACACTTTTTCCTGCACATCTGATGCATATCTCCCCTAAGTTGGAAGAATGAGGTTTTGAAAGTTAGTACATCAAATTAAGGGATGAGGCCTTACTGCAACCTTAAGGATAATTCAACAAGTACATTGGTTTATTGGATACTTTTAGTTTTCAAATGTTGTACAGGCATCCAGATACAGAATAGACTGGGATACTAAGTTTATCAAAGCAGAGTTTATCCGCTGATGGTGGTGAATGCTGGATATGAATTTCAAAATCTGGATATGAATCTGTATAGACTGATAGTCCTATTTTTACTTGGCTAAGGGTACAGCATAAATGCAGGATAGAAGGATCCTGTATATTTTGGCCACTACCAGCAATTTCACACAGAATGTAAAATGTAAGTTTGGGAAACAGGTTGCAAGCTTCTGGAAGTTCCCAGCTTCTCCTGAATTTCTATAGAGGTAGAATCCTCTGGAAGGGGAGTGGAAGTGAAAACGAGATCCTTCCCATAATGATTCTACTGCATTAGCCCCTTCCTTGACTATATTAGCTCCTGGCCTGAAAGAGAAGGTCAGGTTGTATCTCGCAGGCTTAGACCTAGCCCTTCCTGAAGACACAGGGACCACAGTAATGGTGATAATGCTGTTTAAGCATTTGTCATGTTTGTCTTACTAGGCCCTTCATATACAGTATCCAAGATATAACTACTACTCAAAGAGATTATTCAATTTATGCTTGAAGAACTGGAAATGATGTAACTTGCTTGAGGTCACATAGTGAGTATGTAACTGGGCTGGCTTTGCAAACTCAAGCCTTTGAAGCTTCAGAGGCCATGCCTTGTTACACATCCTGAAGTGTGACACTCCAACCCATGAACATCCCATTGGAATGCTTGAAGGAAAAAACTGATTCTTCAGTTTTTCACTTTGAGAAAAGGGATGTTAGAATGTTAGAGATGGTTTCATTCAAAAAGATGTAAAGAAGATCTACCATTCCGCCCACAAGGTAGAGTTCTTTCCACAATATAAACCAGAGTGGGGGAAAAATCTCTTCAGTATCTAATTTTGAAGAGTTGCTATTCAGTTGTCTTAAATAATTTAGGATCCTACCATCACCCCCTAATACTGTAAAGAGATTAGACTTTAGATAGCGAGGGGATTGGAGTTCAGCCTGAGCTCCAGGAAACTCATCCCCACCCCGGGAAGGTCTTTGATTTCTACTTGGTGTCTGTAGAATAGCTGCAGATACCAGGAAGGCCAGATGCAAGAAACAAGAGGGCTTGGATAGACTCAAGGGATTATGACTCAGTTAATGGGTCTGTTCCTTCTCTCTGGACCAACCCTGGCATGCCAGGAACAGCTGTACTTTAAGTTTAGATTCTGTGCTCATCCTTCTGGGACAAAGCCTGCTATTAACTTTCTATATTGAGGAAAGTGGGGAGGGCTGAGATCCCAGATGGAATTCCCTAGACATCTGAGCAGAATACTTTTAAGTGTAAGGTCTCTGAGGCATTTGTAGAGCCCCAGGCTCTTACTGACATGACCCAGCCCAGGTAAGAACATCTTATAAAGAATGATATAGAAAAAGAATAGGGGTCATAGGGAGGAGTTCCCAGCTTATAAGGATGAATAGACCTTGGGTAGTCAACTTAGCTCATACTCCTATAAGTCTAAGGCAAGACTCAGGAAAGGGATTCCCTTGGAAGGGGATTTCAAATGGGTAGAGTTTCCACAGAGCCACAAACAAAGAGTCTGATGAAGCCTCTAGTTCACTAATGCCAATACAAGACCCTTTAATATATCACCATGTTCTTTAGATGCAATATTTTATTCTTATTCAACAGAGCCAAGTACTGTGCTAGCACATGACTTCTAGTAAAATACAGGTAAGATCACCACTCTTTTAGAACTTACTCTGTTTGGGGAAAGATACATCAGAAGACAATTCAGAACTATTCAGGCAGTACAGAAATAGGGTGCTGAACCAAGAAATCAAGGCAAGGCTCACTAAAGTTGATATCTAAGCTATAGCAAGGTGAACATGTAAAAGGATTCACTAGGCGAGGGAGGAAGGAAGAATGTTATTTCAATATCAGGAAAGAACATGTATTATTCTCAGAAGCAAAAGGACACATTGCAGTTGGGAAACAAAAATGCAGTCTCATTGGAAGGTAGTAAGCAGGGTGAGGAATGGTAAAAGCCATGGCAGGTTATGGTGAATGTGTTTGGGTGGATCACTCAGACGAGAGGTTGCTTTGCAGAATCCTTATGCTCATACCATCCCTGTACAGAAGCTGCAGTAGACTACTGTATTTAAGGTATGAGAACTGCTCCTGACAAATGAGGTATGAATTAAAGAGCTACTCTCAGTGTTAGGATCTTAGGGGAAAAGACAGGGGTCAAAAACTTATTCCAAGACTTGATCCTCCCCATGTAGCAGCTGAAGTGCATCTCTCTAGTCAAGGATATGCTCTTCAGTTTCATGACATGTTCCCAGAAATGAATACGAAGAGATGAAATTGAGGTATCCATCAGGGAACAGCCCCGTATGTTGTCAGGTATGAGGAAGGAAAGTGAGAGAAGATAAACTCCACCTTCTCCAGAGTTTCAGGTCAGGTCCAGAGGACATCTGACGTGGCTGGAACAAGGTCTGTGATACCAGAAGCTTATTGGATTTCATGCAAAGTCACTTCCTCTTGTGTCCACAATTCACCAAGAAATTCAAATCACAGATGAGACCAATTCACACTTGGTCTCATCTGTGATTTGTGCCTGTAAGTTCCTCCTACAACATGATCTCTGCACAAATCTAGAAGGGAGTCATTTGCCAGGGAAGAAGTGAAGGGATTCAAATTGCATTAGAAGGAAAGATGGACCCTGAAACAGCTTTCTCACTAATATAGGAGGAGTAATAGCTATACTTAGGAATCATGGCAACAGAAAAATCCACGTGGTTGAGTCCTGCTAATTTTTCCATTCAAGAACTCTACATTTCTGGAGTAGAACAAAACTTTTCCACATTACAGCTTTTTTAGCAGGGCATATTCAAGCTATAAAAGCCATTTGATTAGACATAGAAGTAAAATAGAAAAGTCCCTCTTTATTGTAAATCTAAATATCAGGGAAAAGATTAGCTCCTGATTGCCATGAGTTTATAGCTCTTTTGCCTTTAGGATTAGTTCTGTGACTCATCAAGTTTCAGATTCTTGTCCTACTGAGGAAGCAGTCTTGTCAAGAGATAATACTGGGTAAAAATTGTATACTGCTGGATCTGGTCTGATATATTCATGAAATAACAAGTGGCATAGTCAAAGGGGCAGTTGAAGGGACTCTCTGCAGAGGCATGAGAAGAGTTAAGGAACTTGACAAGGGATGGGGGGGGCACGGGGACTAACAGTAAGCAGCACTACTTAGCCCAGAACTGACTGGGTAAAGCAGGGCATGGTTGCCAGAACACAGGAAGGATCACTTCAGGAGCTGGGGCCTTTGGTAGAAGACCAAGACACTGCCAAACACAGCTGGCAGGAAGGGAACTAGAGAGTAGGTTTTACCCTGGTATCTCCTGTTAGTGCCTCATATTGATTGAGCCCACCTGGAAAATAGAGGACAAGGTAGTCTGGGTGATACAGCCCATGCGTAAAATACAGCATCTGGGACATAGAACAGGGATCTGTGCAAATGAAGAACAACTCACATTCACAGGCCAGTTCCTGTGTACTCCTTTCCTTCCCAGGCCCAATGACTCAGCCTTTTTATCTTCCCTATTTGCAGTTATTGCCAACACTATGTCCACTTGTCATAATCTTTGAGAACCTTAAGATGAACCCAGCTTATGGAGAGGTTTTATGGGATAACATCAGACTTACAGCAGTCATCCCCCAAAGCACCACAGCTTCCTGGAGACAGACATTCCAGAGTCTTTTGAAGTCTGAACATTTTTGGCTTTGCATGTTAGTCTCAACAGAATAAAGAGCTAATGCTTAGTGTTACTGTCAGATCCTGCATTTTCATTTAGTTATGACAACTTCTCTAGGTCACGGCTTTAAGTTTGTTGCAAAGTGTGGTTAGTTGTATTTCACTAATGGGATAAAGCAGTTCGCCTAAGCTCTCACTGCCAAGATCTGAAGACAGATCTAGAAACGTCCTAAGCCCAGATTACTGACTATTCTGTAGTCAACCTAACTAGGCTCAAGATGTGGAGTATGAAACTTCTTATGTGCTCCTCACTTTCTTTCACATTCCTGATATATAAGGAACACATTCTGGTATGATCTTTTAGACAAAGATTTAAAAAAAAAAAAAAAAAAACCCAGAGACAACACAAATTGTTTTCATGTATTTTCTTTAAATTGACATCTTTTTAGTGAGTTGCTCTGGACTCCAAGTAAGGGTGTTTCATGGCCAAACATTTGTCTTAGGCTTCATGCCATTCTGCACTGAATGTCTTTTTCCTCCCTGCTGATAACCCTGTTTCTGGAGCCTTATCTTCATATTCAGCCTTCATGAAGGGAGGAGACCCTTGCCAGTCTTTGCCTTTGGGCATCAAATACGCATAAACTGAGTTTTGGTCCGCTTTCATCTTTCAGAAATCACTTTGTTTCCACCCTCTGGAAGGTCTCATCTTTACCATACCAAGTCTCTGCCTTGTGACTTTGGCCTGCAAATTAGACATTTCAGCTCATCCAGTAGTCAATTCTGATCCCTGGCTTAAGCTTTGGTTTACCATAGAGCCTAGATAGTCCCAGGTATCTGACCCTCTGACACTTCAGTGCATCTCCTTTTCTTTCAAGGAGCTGTACACGCCAAAGCCTTCCAATATGATCTCAAGCACCGCCTCATAGCCTACCTGCAGTGGTAAAGGACCAAATAGTTATTTGCTTTAGGTCATTTCATTCACTGATGCAAGAATATCACTCCTTGAAGGTCATACTGCAAAAAGACATATTTCATTCCAAATGAGTGTTTGGCTTGTGCTTCATAAGATGTTGCGAACATTTGAGTATAATGTGACACTGACATTCTAGAATTTCTTCTAAGGATGACTTATTATCTAACATCTAGTCAGTGACCCTATTACAGGACCTCAGAGTAAAATATTGTCTTTTATTTCTAGGAAAAACATCCTGCTACATTTAGTGGTACAAGTGAGAAGGTTCTCATATAACCATGCTCACTTTTCATAATGTCTGCTCAGTACCCATCTCCTTCCGGCTCACTGGCATCCCAGGACTGGAGTCCCTGCAAATCTGGCTCTCCATTCCCTTTGGCTCCATGTACCTGGTGGCTGTGGTGGGGAATGTGACCATCCTGGCTGTGGTAAGGGTAGAGCGCAGCCTGCACCAGCCCATGTACTTTTTCCTGTGCATGTTAGCTGCCGTTGACCTGGTTCTGTCTACTTCCACTATGCCCAAACTTCTGGGAATCTTCTGGTTTGGTGCTGGTGACATTGGCCTGGATGCCTGCTTGGGCCAAATGTTCCTTATCCACTGCTTTGCCACTGTTGAGTCAGGCATCTTCCTTGCCATGGCTTTTGATCGCTACGTGGCCATCTGCAACCCGCTACGTCATCGCATGGTGCTCACTCATACAGTGGTGGGTCGTTTGGGCCTTGCTTCCCTCCTCCGGGGCATTCTCTACATTGGACCTCTGCCTCTGATGATCCGCCTGCGGCTGCCCCTTTATAAAGCCCATGTTATCTCCCACTCCTACTGTGAGCACATGGCTGTAGTTGCCCTGACATGTGGCGACAACAGGGTCAATAATGTCTATGGGCTGAGCATTGGCTTTCTGGTGTTGATCCTGGACTCAGTGGCTATTGCTGCATCCTATGTGATTATTTTCAGGGCTGTGATGGTGCTAGCCACTCCCGAGGCCAGGCTTAAAACCCTGGGGACATGCACTTCTCACATCTGTGCCATCCTGATCTTTTATGTTCCCATTGCTGTGTCTTCCCTGATTCACCGATTTGGTCACTATGTGCCTCTTCCAGTCCACACTCTACTGGCCAACTTCTATCTCCTCATTCCTCCAATCCTCAATCCCATTGTCTATGCTGTTCGCACCAAGCAGATCCGAGAGAGGCTTCTCCAAATCCCGAGGATAAAAACGAAGATTAGATGATTACTATTTTCTTCTCTCTCAAATAAGCTCAGGGGGAAGGTGTTTAAATATGGTAGACTGCTTCCCGTTGGGAACTTTACAAGCAGTTTGAGATATTAGGCACTGTGGTCTCCAACTTTTGTAGTTCCAAAGGAATTCTAAGAAAGTATACAACTCTAAGTCCTAAAGGTGGAAAATATAAAACTTATGACTAAAGGATATTTGAGCTGCAAAGAAGGTAAACCAACAATGACAGCAACAAGCTGCTAATATTTAGCATTGTATCATGTAATTCTTGAAAATATCCTGACATGAGGTATCATTTATATTTTATGAGAAAATAGGACAGAACGCCCTTGCTTTATGAACTACGTACAGTTACTTAAGCTGCCTAGCTCCACGTTTGGTTGGAGTTTGTAATACATTGTAAAGTTATGTATTAATACTTTCCATTCTTTGTTTTCTGTATATCCTTTAAGGTAAATTCTAAAAACTAAGTCATTTTAATTGAAGTTTCCTTAGCTGCAAGATGAGACTTCCTGAGTTAAGCCTCTCATAATCGAGATGCTGTTCAAGCTGCCTATAATAATGTGTTCTAGAAGGCTCACTTGTATATGCCCAGAAGATTTGGGGATACTTATGAAATAGAATGTGGCCTGAAAAAAATTGTCAGGTCAATGAAGGAAAATGAGACAAGGTTACCATGTCTCAACATTGCCTTTGTTGTATTCTCTCTGCAGGCTTGATGCATATGAGGACTCTGGAAATTAGCCTTCCCTTTCCCCCAGAAACACTCCTCAAACCCTAATCCATCTGTAGGATTCCTGCTGATAGTGTGCTACATCCTTAAAATGAATCAGCTTCAAGTTGCAAGTTATATAGTTTATAAAGACAGTGACTTTATCCTCCAGATTAAATGTTAGCTCAATGACTAGAACATAGTTAATATGAATAAAGCATTTAGTTACTATTGATAGAATTACTGACATAGTCCTCCCAACCACACTGTAAGGTAGAATTACTCCATTTTGCAGACGAAGAAATTGAGGTTCCCAGAAGTGATAGAATTGCCCAAGGTCACTTAGAGAGCAACAGTGAAACCAGGAATTTAGCCAAGTTTGTTTTCAAAGCTCAAAAGCTTCCAGCCTCTGATCCACATTTTGCTTAACTGAGGAAGGGTGCTGAAAGGTCTTTCCTGGAGGTCTGGGTTGTCATGCACTTAGTCATTAGCTACACCCATTATTTCTAAAGTCAGAAGTGTACAGATCAAAAAGCAGTCTTTTTTTTTTTTTTGAGATGGAGTCTTGCTCTGTTGCCCAGGCTGGAGTGCAGTGGCATGATCTTGGCTCACTGCAAGCTCCGCCTCCTGGGTTCACGCCATTCTCCAGCCTCAGCCTCCCGAGTAGCTGGGACTACAGGTACCCACCACCATGCCAGGGTAATTTTTGTGTTTTTAGTAGAGACAGGGTTTCACCATGTTAGCCAGGATGGTCTCGATCTCCTGATCTCGTGATCCACCTGCCTCAGCCTCCTAAAGTGCTGGGATTACAGGCATGAGCCACCACGCCCGGCCAGTAGTCTCTTTTACAGTGCTGTTTCCAGAGGAAGGACAAAATGTAAATCAAGGTCTGCTCACTAATTCTACAACTCCATAAAGTCAGGAAAACGTTGACTACGCTAGGCTTTAGGTAAACACCAAACTGACCAAAGTAGTCAAGTGCAAAGGAAAGAGCACCGCATGAAACCAGAGAAACTGCTTTCTAGTTTCTCTTTGGTTAGTCCAGTCCAGAGAATGGAAACCACTCCACTAATGGGACATCTGGAATGTGTGACCATTTGGGGATCCAATTACATGCATCTCTAGCTTCCATCCTATCACACCATAATGAGTAGCTTTCCCTAAACTTTCATCCGAGTTTAGAGGAATTGAGTGTTCTTCCTATGAATGGGGTAAAGACAGCATATTCTGCTGAGAATAGGCAGGGCCAGATAGAAGAGGAAGTAACTGTATAACAGAATGGTTTTTAGAGTTAACTATGTTTCCTGGCAAAGGCCCCACCCTCAAGCCTGGAAACCCACGGCCCTAAATGGGAACATGCATTCCTATATTTGCACCCAAAAGTTGCCTTTTGGCCTGCCATACCCCCCATCCTGTACCCTTATATAAACCCCAGATCCCACAAGCAGATGAGATGAACAGAAGAATAGCAGAACAGCAGAGAGAAGAGAAACAGCATCTGAATACTGAAAGGAGTTTGGCTGGGGGTGGTCAGAGAAGAGATCAGCCACTGAATTGTCAAACTCTAGGAGAAGATCATCTTCCCATTCCATCCCTTTTCCAGCTCCCCACCCAGCCCACTGAGCACACCACAACACATGCTCACTTGGGGTTTGAGAGTCACAGGCTCCCATCTCTGACACTGCTGTGGGGCTGGAGCCCATGGTGCTTGCCCCGGGCTGTCTTGCACCTGCCCGTCTGTGTGTTCTCCTTCCCATAAGGAGTTTGAGCACACACAGCAGCCAAACACATGAGCCACACCCTTGTCACATGTCCTGTGATGGGGGTCAGGGAACTCTTTCATATGGGGGCTTGTCTGGGATACAAAAAAGAGCAAGTTAAAATGCAGAACTTTAAAAAAATGTCTCTTTTCCAAGACCCTGTCAACTCTTTCCTGGAGGTAAAGAGAATATTGGCTCTATTTCCCTTCATAGAGGTCTAGTCATCACATAGGACTGCCCTCTCTCTCTCTCTCTCTCTCTCTCTCTC